>NW_012104087.1:2999942-3027265 GCF_000951045.1 Mandrillus leucophaeus
AAAAAAAAAAAAAACAACCCCATCGAAAAGTGGGCAAAGGATATGAACAGACAGTTCTCAGAAGAATCTGTTCTACACACACTCTTAGCCTGTCTCTACTCCTTCACTGTCTCTGCCACTCAGGAACACAGTGGTATATCTGACAAATGTGAGGAGAATAACTGTGCATGTAAAACTTAGCTCCACCCAGAACAAGCTGGCCCCCAAAAGTAGAAATTCCTCTCACCTTACTCCATCTTCCATGGGAAGGTGATCCACATGAAAAGCATATTTCCCCAACTATTGGGTAAGTCAGCACAGTTCTTGGGTGTGGATATCAGACCCATTTAGCTCTTACAATAAATTACATCTTCGTACAGAGTCTCTATCAATAAGAGAGTTGGCATTTTGGCCTGCAAATTTACTCTTTATTTGTCACATTGTGTAGAATGGGTAGAAAAGAATGTTGCTATGATTGAGGGCTCACTTTTCAACTCCAACAATCTGTCTTACAAATTCTTATCAAATTCTAAGGAAAAGGTAATACTCAAAACTATGTATTTTCTTCACAGAACATGCCCACTGGTGAGATATACTTAGTGGAAAATGTTAGCTTCACACTGATCTTCTATTTTCAAGTTGGGTGTTCAAGGTGCTTTGGACTAATTAAGAAAATTGTGAAAAATATATGTCAGCAGAGAGCTCATACAATCATTTTTCTCTATAGAAATAGCATCAGTTGTCTGGGTGTGGCGGCTTACGCCTGTAATCCCAGTACTTTGGGAGGCTGAAGCGGGTAGATCACAAGGTCAGGAGTTCAAGACCAGCCTGGCCAAGATGGTGACACCCCATCTCTACTTTAAAAAAAAAGAAAAAAGCCGGGCTTGGTGGCACACTCCTGTAATCCCAGGTACTCATAGGCTGAGGCAGAGGTTACAGTGAGCTGAGATCATGCCACTGCACTCCAGCCTGGGCAACAGAGTGACACTCTGTCTCAAAAAAAGAAAAAAGAAATGACATCAGTCTGGGTCCCCCAAATTATTTGTTCTTCGTCTTATAATCAAGCTTGGATCCTTTATTTAAGTTTCCCAGTTAATGTTATGTCTTTCAGAGAATTATCAGTTTATTTTTATTCTGTGTCCAATCCCATGTGTAAATATTACCTCTGCTTGCCTCCCATTATTAAAGCCCTTTTTATTGGCTGTCTTTCCTAGTCTTACTTACCTATCTTTCAAATAAATTACTTGCATTTAAACTAGAGGGAGCATCTAAACCATAATGCACCTCATTCTATCTACAGGCAAGATATTTTATTTCTTCAACTGGGCCACCAAAGCAATTTATCTTCTTTATCATATCATGTTGATATGGTATAATATAATTATATTTATCATGATACAGAAATCGTTTTTACCTCCTACAATGTGGAATTTCTTTTAAAATATTAGTTTGATGTTCTCAGCACCTATTATGATGTCTAGAGCATTGTAGGGGCTCAATAATTTCTTACTACAAAATTTTTAAAAAAATATATGACTGCAATAAAGAGCCTAATATTTAAAATATTATTTGATCTCTTCAAATACTTCTAATACTAACAGTGAGAAATCAGTAACATGCAGAAAAAGACAAATATATTTTGGGTAGGGTAAAACTAAGTAGTGGTTGAAAAGTGGAATATTAAGAAGAAATTATAACCATGCATTAGGCTTGCCAGTTAAATCTGTCATGTATCATAAACTAGTTGTTTTATGTGAAAATCAATATGTTCTCTAAAATATATTTTCCTATGCAATTTATTCACTTAAAATTTTAAAATTACTAAAAATAATAGTTTACCTGGTTTTCATAGCATTAAAGATGTCTATATTTATTTCACACATTATGCCCTACTAATGTCAAAAATATGCAATGTGCACATTATTTTTCTTGCAAATAGGCAAATTTCTTTTCTCACATAAAGGTTTGAATAAGTTAATGGTAAAAAGATTTTTTTAAGTACACTAAACAATTAATCAACACTAATCCATGCTTATATGCCTATACTATAGGCATCTAGGCATCTACATATATTGGCAGATGCTAGAAGTGAATAGTCACCTTGAGGAAGAGAAAGACCCTCAAATCACAACTGTAGCTATGTCAAACCTCTGCCATTGTTTTGAGTTCTTGCTTAAATATTTAATCATGACCCCATAATTCAAAGTAAGGGTATAACTGAAAAGTGAGTGCATTTTTAAATGTTAGTATTCAAATGCTACTGTATAATGTTAATATATCTAGGTCATCAGAGTTAAATATTTAATGTACATTATCTGAAATAAAATATTCATATCATCTTCAAATATAAATAAATGAGTTCTTAAATTTCTTTATATAGTTTTACCAACAAAAAATAAAATATATACTCAAAGATACATAAGCATATTTCCTAGACTACTAAAAAGTTAGTACCAAAATTTCTGTTTAACTATGTCCAAAAATTAAGACCAAAATGAAAGCATAAAAGGAGCACCCAGTTTGGAATCAGACTCAATGTATACTCTCTTAACCTCTATGAATTTCAGTTTCACCATCAGTAAAACCTGAGTGATTGCATCTATAGCTCTCACAGGTTTACCCCCAGGATTGAAATAGAGAATATGTAAAGTGCCTAGGATAGTAATTGGAACCTAATGTGCATTCAATAAATGTTTCTACCATTTCCATTTAGTTATCAAATTGGAAACTGATCACTCATGTATGCCATGTAAGTACTTCTGTAGGACACTTGCAGAGGGTAGAGGAATAAAATAAATGCATGTGTCATTGAGGCTACTGATGAGAATATACCAACTCATTTTGCCTATCAGTCCTGGCATTTGATTTTTATCCTGTGTCATCTAAATCAAACCTTTAAAAAGAAGTTGCAATTGGTTTATTTTATAAAAGATATGATCCTTTCTAGATTAACATACATTATCCATTCCTAGCTCCAAAGGACATGAAACTCAGGCAAAGGCCACATTCCATTGATTAACACAGAAAAGGAAACTTAGTAGCATAAATGTCTCTTAACATTCTTAAATATTTACATATAATTATTTGATTTTCTATATAATTTAATGGAAGCATCAGAAAAAAGGTGAAGTGTAAAGGTGATTTTTTTAAAATGGGTCTTTCACAGTGAACAAAAAAACTCAGATTAGCCTTATCTTCTCTGATACGTCAACTGGAGCCAGAAATGTAATTTCGGAAGATGTGATGAGGCAGCCTTCTGGAGCATAAGCAATTCATGAAGAAACTGAAAGCTAAAGCCCATCTGCTGACAGCATTCTCAAAAGCTTGGGCTAGAAGTATTTTATTGAAGGAGCATATGAGTGACAGAGCACGGTGTTCACTATACTCAACTATATGCTGTCTATAAGAAACACAATCTAAAAATAAAGGCATGGGTAGGTAAATAGTAAAAGGATTTTTTGAGGTACACTATAAAAACACTAAACAAATAAAGATGAAATGGCTATATAACATTTTTAAATGATGTACTTAAGATTGAGGAATATTACCAAGAATAAAGAAGAACATTTCATAACAAAAAGTCTTAATTTGTCAAGAGGATGTAACCTCTGATTTGTGTATATGCCCACAATAAAGTTTCAAAGTACACAAAGCAAAAAGTGCTCAGAATTGAGGGAAGAAATAGATAAAACTAATGTGGACAATTTCAGACATTGATATTCTTCTTTTGGTAATAAAAAATTAAATATACACAAAATTCATAAGGCTATAGAATAGCTACACATTGTTAGCCAACTTAACATAATTGACATAACATTACACTATAACAAACAGCAGAACACACATTCTTCTCAAGGGTGTATAAACAAGCCACCCACTAAAATAAACAGACCATATGCTAGCCCATAAAATCTCAGTAAATCTAGAGAGACTGAAATCACCTAGAGTATATTCTTTAACCACAATAAGATTAAATATCAATAACACAACCACATCTGAAAAATCTACAAATATTAGGAAATTAACATATTTCTAAAGATCTGATGAGTCAAAAATATCACAATGAAACTTGGAAAATATACTGAAATGAAGAAAAATGAAATCACAACATATCAAAATGTATAGATAGAAATCAATGGAACCAAGTAGTGTGCAAAAGTAGACGCCATATATATGTTTAATCATTTTTTTACAATGTTGTCAGTATAATTCAGTGAGGAAAAGACAGTCTCGTCAACAAATGTTGCTGGCAAAAACTATGTTCATTTGTAAAAACCTCACACCTCACACAAAACCTACCTTTAAATACATTATAGACCAAAACAAAGAATCTAGAACTCTAAAATTTCTGGAAAAAATTTAAGAGTAGGCAAAGATTCCTTAGATAGGACATCAAGAGAGAACTAATTATTTAAATAATGACAAATTGCAGTCTGTTCTTCAAAAAACACTATTAATAAAGAGACAAGCTAAGACTAAAAGAAATTATTTGTAATACATATATCTCACAAGGGACTGTTATCCAGAATATATGAAGAACATCTACAACTCAATAATTTTAAAATGTTAATTTATAATTTTAAAATTATTGAATTTAACAGACATTTCACAAATGGAAAATCTATAAATTGCCAATAAACATCTGAAAGATACCTAGCTTCACCCATCATAAGTAAAATACAAATTAAAATCACAATGAGACACTATTGCATACACACTAGAATGGCTAAGATTTTTAAAGATTGATAGTACCTATTGTTGGGAAAGCCCTGGGGCAACTGTAACTCACATAGACCATTGGTGGGAATATAAAATGTATAAAACCACTTTGTAAAGCAGTAAAATATTTCTTACAAGTAAACATACCCTTATTATACAACCCAGAATTCCCTTCTTAGGTATTTACCCAAAAGAAATGAAACATAGGTCCACACAAAGGCTTGTTCACAAACATTCAAAGCAGTTTTATTCATAATAGCCAAAAGTGGGAAGCAACCCAAATGTCCATCAACAAACAAATGTATACACAAATTGTAGCATTTCTATGCAATGGAATACTACTTAGCAATAAGTAAAACCTATTGATTCATAAAAAAACGTAATGAATGAATCTCAAAAACATAATGCAGAGTTAAAGAAGCCAGACAAAAAGAGTATATACTCTATGATTCCTTCTATATAAAATTCTAGAATAAGAAACTTAATCGATAGTGAGGAAGGACATGTTGGGGGTCATGTGGGTTGACTACAAAGGGGCATGAGGAAATGTTTTAGAGATGTTCCATATCTTGATTATAATGGAGGAAATTACATAGTTGTATCAAATTTATTGAACTGTACAACTAAAATGTACTTTATTGTGTGTAAATTATACCTCAATAAGTGTGATTTTTAAAATCCACATTCACAAAAGATGTCATTTTATATTTGTGATTGAATGCAAATACAATGATCAAATAAATTTTTTTCAATCTATATATATCTTAGTGTCCATTCCCCTAAAAGTGTTTCCTGAGACAAAGATTTGAATGAAAGTAATTTATATTAAAGGTGATTATATGAGGCATCAATAATGAATAAGTAAGGAAGTGAATATTTGAAGCAGAAAAAAGTAGTTTAGTAAAGTGTGTTCCATCAAGCAAGTTACTACTGTGGGGTTTGATGAATCCGTATACAATACACACATGAAAGGTATCCCTCTTGAGATCATTGGATGAGGACTTCTCTGGTAACTCGCAGAAGCCTGTTCTTGGGTACCAAAGAGCATTATTTCCTGAGCACTTCTGTCCTGCTGTACAGTTAGCAGAGCAGGCTCCAGTGGACAAAGAAAGCCTTCAGGAAAAGAAATCCATGTGCTGGCAGTTGGAAATTGAGCTAACGTGGACTGCAGTGATAAGGAAAGTAGTGACATAGACGGACAGTGTCAGTGTCTGCTACAGCAGTGCCAGAAAAGAACACTTGATAACTTAAAGTTCGTTGCTAACTCAGGAATTTTAGGTATATAAATATTAGAGTTAAAGACAACTTTGTATCCATTATACATTTATTCTCATTTTGTTTTCAAGACTAACACACCTTTTACAACTAGAAAGATGTAAGTCAAAATGAGCTGACCACAAATTTGAAAGTCAGGTTTATGCCATTCAAATATTCCGGAAATAGTCAATATCATTGAATGTTATCATCAAATTAAATACACATCATTTTAAAAAAAAAGATACAAATACAGTTAATAAGTGTTTCAATTATTAATTCCTGCAGTAGTCTTTATTTGGCATTGATAACTACATCATCCCGAGGATCCCTTATCTGCAGAAATATATTAAAGGATACATATAGTATTTAAGACACTTAACTGTTATAACTACCAAACTATTATTCTACAACAGAATACTAAATGCTATCCCAGAGGCCTATAAATATTAATATCAATTTCCACATATGAAATGAAACAATTAAACTTATTATTTTGTTTTGTTTTTAAACAATAGTATGAGGAGAGTCAGCATCAACTGATGGCTATAGCAGACTATTCAACCACCACATATATTTACATTTCTAAGTAAATATCAGTTCTACATATTTAATCTTCAAGCAAAATACTCTTGAATCAATTGTCCCACTAAAGTACATCAATATGAATTAAATGTATTAGGCAGTGTACAATGGCATGCCCAATTACATAATCAATTTTTTCTAGACAAACAGATTGTTATAGCCTTTCCATTGTACGATTTGTAGCTTCTTTCCTGGTTTTCAGTTTAATTGCACATTTCAGGGAAACCTGAGTACAAGACCAATGTTAGTGCTCACAGATTTTGAAAAGGTTTTGTAGATTAACAAGTAATTGTGGTGACAACACCTGATTTTAAGGTATGCCCCAAGTATGTTTCCAGACACTTTAGGATGATGTAATATTTTAAGTTTAAATTAATTATTGTTTTGTTTATTGAACTTTTATTCAGAAGTTTAAAAATATACAAAAATTATAACCATCCAGCCACCTCAAAAATAATTTTTTAAATTGCAGATGGTTAAGTATAAAATAATACTTATTAAGTAATCTTCCAAAAATCTTTCAAAATTTTCCTTTATTAATTTAGCTAATTAGCGAGTAGCTTCAGTCCCACCAACCATTTTCTATTTCCTTAACCATTCAGTTGTTCTTAACATTTTTTACTTTTAAAAACCCTTTCGTAAATATGCTGGAAAATAGAATGTCTCTTCCAAGAAAAAGGAATATATGCACAATTTGGGGAGTTTCATGGTCTCCATAAAAGTCAAATTCAGAACCTCTGCCCTATTGGCAGGTTATATGTAGATCTACTTAGATATGAATAAGAAATGATGGTTTAAAATGGAACATAAATTTACATGTTCTATTTTTTTATTTACTTGTCCCTTTCAATTTGCTTAATAGTAAATTTTCTCTCAAATTTTCAACAATGGATCAATATAAAGCAAGTTTTACACTTGTTGAATGAGTTCTTCATATATTTTTAAATAGTGGCATCAAAAGAAAATAACTGTGAAAATCTCATAATGCTTCTAAGAGCAATTAAGTGACTGTCAGAATGGTCCCAAAGAAGATATAGAGTATTCAAAATATAAAATTATTTTTTCCCTTCTATGGATTCCAAAGAGACAGATCAAGTGTAATAGAATAGAGATCAGAGGGGGCATGCACATCTGTAACTTTCTACTAATGTCAAAGCAGATTTTCGAATGTTTGCTTTTATAAAGCATCTATCTTTATTTGTAACCTGAATATAAAAAATAAATAAGGCATCATTAACTCACTCTTTCACACATCATAACCAATTCAGCCAGTAAATCCTAGGCTCCACTTTTGTCCTATATGGAGAATCTAATCATTCCTCACCCACACTGCTACCACAGTGGTCTAAATATAAGCCCTCATGATCTCTCCTCTGTGTTATTATGCTAGCTTCACATCTTGCCTCACTGCAGTCACCCTTTCCACTTACAATCCATTTTCCACAGTGCAGAGTGGTCCATAAAGGTAAGGCATGTAATAGCACTAATTCTGAAGATTTATTTTACATTTATAAGTAAAGCCAACATTCTGCTCCCTTTCTTAGCTAATTTTCTGAGATTCTCTCCAGTGTTCACTCTGCTCCAGCTACTCTGGTCCTTTTGCCTTTCAGCAAAACCACATCAAGTGAGTCCCTGTCTCAGACACTTAGAATTGCTATGCTCTGTTTTTTGGAATGCTTTTGTACTAGATATCCTTATGACTAGCTCCCTCACTTCCTTCACATGTTACCATGGAATAGAAAAGCCACCTTTCCAAACCATCAATTAAAAAGAAACTAATAAACCCCTACATCATACCTCTCTTTTGTCTTCATGACACTCACTACCACCAGATGTACTAAGTGTTTATTTAGTGACTGCTGTCTTGTCTTACTGGATTCTAAGCTCCATTAAGTCAGGCAGGGACTTTGTCTATATTGTTCACTACTGTATACGTAGTACCTAAACTGGCACATGACACATGTAGACATTCAATAAATATGTCAAATGAATACATGAATGCTAAGATAGAAAGTTACACAAATGGCTTAGTTCTGTCTCCTTCTTGGCCTCCTTCATGTCCTATTTCAGAGACCCAAGAAATGGAAATTTACTATGGCAAGGTATATTTGTGAGGAAAACCTCATAAATACCTGAAGAAAACAAAACAAAAATCCTGTGATCCAAAGAAAACAAAATTTACCAGGCAATAGAAATTTACCAGACAATGGAAATTTTACTATGTCTGTGGAAATTTAGGAATTTGGGACGTATGTATAGACAATGACCCTAATATAGAAACATGATTTTACAATTATACAAGTAGGACCTCTCAGAGAGAGTAGACAAAGTATAATTTGGTATGACACAAGAGTGTTAGATGTGTAGCTGATGAGTTAGGTTGAGTCCTAGTCCCAGTGAAATGCATCTCCATAGCACAGGTGTGTAAGATTTCCTAAAACGTCTGTTTCTTTCAGTATGTCAGCATTTGAAACTAAGTTCTACACTTATCCACAAAGTGTAAAAAGTCTTCTGTTCCTTTCAGTATGTCAGCATTTGAAACTAAGTTCTACACTTATCCACAAAGTGTAAAAAGTCTTCTGTTCCTTTCAGTATGTCAGTGTTTGAAACTAATTTCTACACTTATCCACAATTTATAAATATTCCATTCCAGAAGGGGGAAGGGGGAAAGAATGTTGAAAGTGTGATTTGCAAACATATTTACACTCAACCCATCTCCTTCATGCTTCTGTAATTGTCCTTTGAATCTAAAACCATTATTTATGAAAATTATTTAAGCCAATATTAAAATGTTGAATTTCTATTAGATGGGAAGCATCATAAAGGTTGCAAAATCCTCTCTACATTTTAATAGACTACCTTGTCCTTCAATATAGGTGTCTCTATATTAAAACCTGTTTCACAGTGTGCTACCATTCTACTTTTTCCAAAATATATACCATCAAATTCCATCAAATGAATAAAATGACATCTAGTTGATGTTAATTAGTCACATAATCAACTGTAGAAAAAGTAATTTTACCTTTCTGTAGCTTAACTTTTTGTCTTAAACCCAAATTCTATCAGATGTAGAACACACAAAATTTCAGCCAATCGAAGTCATTTTCAATCTATCTAGGGATTATTCGAACCTGTTCCAAAGGTTGCATACAACTTTCACAGGGCATATATAATGCCATGGTGTTGGCAGAAGCTAGCACCCAATTATCAATCACTATGAGCCCACACTGGCCTCCCAGAAACTCACATCCCATCTAGTCAGCAGCAGTCAGGTCTGGTAGATGGCTCCTAAATACTTGTTGTTCCAATCTCAAGGCCTCTTTGGTACTCTGGGCTCCATCAAGTTTATGCCACTCTGCTACAACAGAAAACTTCCTGCTGCTCTCGTGAGACTTTTGACACTCCTTTCCCAATGGCCTAGCTACTCCATACAGCCATCTCAACTCTGCTGCAAGACTTGCTGTTTCCCCATATTCCATTCCAGGAGGAAGTATACCCCGGTGTCAGATCCCAAAGCCCCAAGAGGTCAAGGCTCTTTCCCAGGGCCACCCCAGCATTTATAATCTTGCCTCCAACTAGTGAATTCCTTTTCTTCACGGTGTGAATACAGAACACCTATTTTGAGTTGGTGGAATGAGTGAGGAGGAACTGGCTCTGCATGACCTTAACTTTTTCCAAGAAACTCTATTAGATATGATGTAGAATTTATATCCTTGTGCTTCAAGGCATTCCTTTTGATATACATAATTCAAGTGGAAAGAAAACAAAGCAATAAACAGAAAAACTTTTTATGTCAAGATCATTAGCTCTGCCAAATTTTCGAAATAAATTTGCCAAGAATTTCCAATTTTCTTATTTGTTTTTTGGCTCTGCTATAGCAAAGACCTGAATGTGGAAAGCTGTAGTTGCCGAAGTTGAGGGAAGCCCACACGGTACAAATAGGTAAATGTGTGTATGGGGATTTTGGGGGCACATACTGCAAAAGGCGCCAATAAAAGTAACTGCATGAATAATACCTCACAAAAACCTGATGAAAACAAACAAAAATCCTGTGAACCAAAGAAATCGAAGATCATTTTAAGCTCAACTAAACTTGTAGTGTTTTGTAATTTATAGAGAGTGAAATAGTTTAGACCTGACCACGTGTCATTTTAATAAAATTCACTTTTTTCTAAAATTGGGAGAAAAATGAAAAGGTGACCAGGTTCAGTTAATAACAGAAAGTTCATACATTGAGTTTATGCTAGAATTTGAACATGATTCAACTAGAACATGCTAGAATTTGAACATGATTCTACTTAACATAATGGAGTATAAGTTGCCTTCACACTTACGGTTCTCTTAAAGAATTTTAATTTTATACATGAGCAAAACATGAGTAACTTAAAAAAATATAAGTGACTATAAGTATCACTGTCACAATCAGAGTACCAGGGCACAGCAGCCAAAAGCATTCAGTGTATTCCAATTCCTGATTTTGTGTATAGAGCTGGGTTTCTAAGAAACTTGAGACAGTAAAGTACACAAGTTGCTACCATTTTGGGGGCGGGGGAGTGTGTGTAAAAATAAAACCTTGAAAGCAAGGAAAATGAAACATATCAGAAGAGAGGATTTGAACAACCTTTTCAAGGATCCTCAACTCACTTAAGCTTTTTACAGAAAATACCCTCATGTGTTTTTGTTTCGACTCTGTGAGAATACCCAATTCAAAGCCTGTCGCAGAAGGGCAGAAAGACTCACTATGATACGAAATTTAAAAAGTTGAAAAAAAGCCACATTAAAATTACCTGAGTCATTTTTGAGGACAACTTAAGTCACGTTGCTGAAAGTTTCCTAAGCATGCAGTAGTATTTCCCTGAAATGAGATTCCTGTGAAGGAATCTTGGGTAATTCTGAATTACATTATAGCTCCATTTATCCCTGACCTGCAACTTTCATATGTATCAAGCTCAGAAACAACTCTGGCCCTAAATCAAAAACGATTTTATAAAAGGTAGTTTGGAGAACAATGCTAGCTACCACAGCAGTGTATTGGCAGAGGCAAACTACATTGCATAGCTGGTTTCTGCCTGAGAGCCACCAGGGCTGGAATTTGCCACAGGATTATGAGGGGGACGTGAGCAAATAAGAGAAATAGCGAAAAACTGAAGAAAAATAAATGAGTTAAATGAATTATTCATCCCTTTCGATATAATGATACCATGCTATGTTTACATTAAATGTGCTAATTTTGTGTAGAAGTGTCTTCAATTTGATTTGAAAATAGAGTAACAAAGAGGAGTAACAGCTTAAAAAGTCAGTGTCTGGAGTCTAGAGGTGGGTTTTGACTCCTTGATTTATCACTTAAGAGCTGTGCTACTTCAGGCAGGTTACTTCATGTTTCTAAGCATCAGTCTCCTCTTGTAATACAGGTATGAGAGCATCTTCCTTACAGAGTCATGATGCTTAAGTGAGGGAATAGGTAGAAACAGATTAGCACAGTAAATGGTCCACCCTTATGTGTTCAACAAATATTAGCCATTATCATGGACTTGTTGCCTTTCTCTTTTGGGTAAGGGGGTTAGTAAAAGAGAATAGCAATTGTTTACCTCTCTTACAAAGCTTGTGAAATATTTTTAACCTGCTTAGGCAATGTCATTTGGCCATGCTTTCTATCAAAAATTGCTATGAAATGCAAAACAAATTGATTTTGGTAATAAAACTGGACTTCAGAAAATTGACATGGTAAATTTTAGCAGTAATAGAAACAATGGTAGATTTTTTATTTAAAAAAATACCTATTTTGGGAGGCCAAGGCAGGTGGATCATGAGGTCAGGAGTTCAAGACCAGCCTAGCCAAGATGGTGAAACCCCATGTCTGCTAAAAATACAAAAATTAGCCAGATGTGGTGGTGCATGCCTGTAATCCCAGTTACTTGGGAGGCTGAGGCAGAAGAATCGCTTGAACCTGGGAGGCGGAGGTTGCAGTGAGCCGATATCACGCCACTGCACCCCATGCTGGGAGACAGAGCAAGACTCCATCTCAAAAAAAAAGAAGCATTTATTCAGCAATAGCTGAATTCTAACAACTTCTTACATTATTTCTTTAAATTATCACAATAACAAGGGCCAAGTTTACTCTTGTGTTTGAGTAGAAGGATTGCATTCTATTTGTCCCTTTGAACTCTAAGATCAGGAAATAAAAAGCCAGAGACTTTTTGGTGAGCATGGGAACAGAGCTGTATATCTAATTCGGTAGCCGGAATTTTGGGTAACAACACCTGGCCTCTGATGGCAACAGCTATTCCAGCCACCAACAAAGTCTCTAAGCCTTCCACAGTCATCACATCTGGGAGCTTTACAGTGATCTTGCAAACCATCAGTGATAAAAGGCATGTTATCACTGATGCAGAATTATAAAAGTACTTTTGGACACCTGGCTAGCTGCTTGGCACTAGTACTCCCCTAACTTAAGGCTGTTTCTCTAGACCTTGCTCACGGAGCAAATCCTAAGTAAAGCTTTTATTAGGAGGTTTCTGTCTTTCCCATCCTAGTAAACAAATTATAAATTTGTTAAGCAAAATATTCGATATCACTGCATATAAAACTTAATGATACACTGCAATTTTAGACTGTTTGTCTTATGTACCCAACCCCCGCAATTATTCTTTCACATGCATGGGACTCCTGAGAAAACCCAGACCTTGCAGTAAGTTTTTCAGGATTTGATTCAGCCTATACTCAATTTTTGTCATCTAGAGATTCGATAAATGGTCATAATTTTTATGCAAATTATTTATTTTTCAATTTTTGAATCCATATACTAACTTGCATTTTATTTGAAAAATGTAAATGAAATAAATGTAAAATAAATAGATTGACAGTTGAACAGGTAAATAAAGGTCTAAAACTGGTAGATCAACCAAGTCTTCCAATGGTTTTTAAATACAGCCATTAGAATTTGTTTCAGGCTAAAACTGGGCATTCAAAGCTGATGGTGGAGATGGATATTGCTATTCCAAAGAGCTGTTTATTGGTTAGGCTGCTTCTTACATATAAAGCAGTGGGAAAAAAAGTGAAAAGAAAACACTTTCTCAGGCTTCTCATGATTTTTTAATCTATTCTGTGCAAAAATATGGCTTACAATTTATTGCTGAAATATAGGAACCTGAAGATTCCCAGTCCACACTTTTAAATTTAACAAGTATCTCAATTACTTGCAAAGTGATCACTTCCAGAACTTTACTGCATGCCAGGGATGCCCTTCCACCTGTTCAGAGAAATTCTCCCATGCCCAACTGAGAACATAACATGACAATTCATTGTTTTTGTTTCATAAATAGATAAACCAGTAATTTGTATCATTTTTCTTCCATGAGGCAAGAAGCTACAACAATCATTACTTTATAATAATTTTGATTTTACTAAATTGTTTTTGAAATGAACAATAGGAGATGACAAACCCATGGTTTGCATCAGATACTAACCATTTCCACCTGGAAGGTTTTTTTTTCTGTACTTCAACAAAGGCATGAAATAACATTTAAGATTCTAGAGAATGTTATTTTCTTAGTGTTGCTTAAAGTTTATTTTTTTTTCCAAATAACAAAAGCATTTTCTAACACAGTTAAAACTTAACCAGTGTGTTTAAACAACAAGTGGATCTAACAGTTTTCCTCTGAGCCTTTGATCTTGATATTGATCATCTTTCCTCACACATTTCTGTGTCTAAGAAAGGAAGAATATAATGGGTGCAAATACATTTCTTTGAATCAAAGTTCTATATCATAATAATTTTTCTCTATTACAGATAGAGGTGTTGTTGATATAAAAGTTCCAGATGAGTGTCTACCAGCCCAGAATAAGGGTCCTGAAGGTTTGGATTTTTTTTAAAAATAAAAATGCTTGTTGGAAGTTTGCTACATCTTTTCTTGTTGTTTTTCTTCTAAAAAAAAAAATCAGTAAAACATTTCAGTCTATGACTGTTAGTTAACTGTGCTCTGTGTTTATAAAACTGTATAAGCTACATTTCATTGGGAGGTTAGAATGCAGTATAGAGGGTTGGAGACTGAAGCACATTTTTATCTCACTTTGAATTTTGGATTACAAAATGACAGATCAGACCATACAATGAGAGTCATAGTCCACTAATCAAATGATCCTTTAAAAATATATATTTTTTTCCTTTCTCACTTACTCTCATGTTTGCTAAGAGCCAACTAATTCCTAAGTGATGACTTTTGATAAATAAACTCCAGAATGACAAGATTTATCTATGACAAGTATGTTCAGCAGCCAGGACTCATTAAGCTCTTATTGCCTGTTGTGCCAGAGACACTGTTCTGAGAGTAGCTTCTAAATTCCAGGGTAAATTAATTAATATATTGATATAAATGGTCATCTAGATATTTTGCAGCATTTCAAGAAATGGACATTTAACAGAGTAATGGGTGTTCGATTTGCAGTTGACTCTCGTTAATCAAATTGGCTATTGAGTTCTCACTTTAGAACTCTGTGGTTTTGTTTCTCTTGCTGTACTTCTATTATTTTCTATATGAAAACGGACTTATTTCTAAGTACCATGAGGGGAAGATAATGAATTTGTGTTCTTAATTTGACATCTTTTGTTAACTTCTGAAACACTTCAAGTTCCGATTCCCAACTTGTGGCTTTAGAAATTGGTCACCTCACACATTTCTTCATCTGGTTATTTTGCTGAGATTGTGTACAGCAATTATTTTTGAAAATAAAGTTAATGTCCATAAACAATGCTATATATATCTCCAATCTGCTATAGGTAAATTGAGCATTGAAGCCCTCCAATGTTATCACAATTTCTTCAGTTGAGTTGAGTCATTACAGTATAATCAGGAAAATTCAGCCACAATCTTCAGGCATCTTGACTCTTTTAAAGCAAAAATAATGCCTTCACTTCTTTTCTTCTGCTAAGTAAAGACTGGTCAGGAAATAATTCAACTACATATAATTAATTTAGGAGACCTCAATTATATCCTTATGTTCATTGATTTTTGGTATTCTTGAATAGCATGACAGCAAACCAAAAATGTGTGCGATTCTATATGCCACAAATTCCCCAGGCTTCAGATTGAAACTCTTAAGTTGTTTTGACTAGGCAACTAACAGCAGTTTAGATAGTTCTGTACAAATTTAGAGATGCAAAGCCATGACCGTATTCCAGCACATTCTTCTTGTCAGAACCATTTAAATCACCATCTTACACAAGTACATATTGAAACTCAACTTTAAGTGTTTTATTTTTATGTACATTTCATTTTGTCCAGAAATAAAATATCTAAATACAGACAGACTGTAATGTTGTATATGTATAGCTTTCAACAATACTTGATCTGAATAAATGCTCTGTACATTGTTTGTCTTTTTAATGGAGTTCACAGCTACATCGATAAAATGAATTCCTCATATCCTTTTTTCTTAACCAATAACAAGCAGAGAGACAAGTACAAGTTAATATTAATAAGCAGCTCAAATAACACTTGGTTAAACTATGTACAATACAAACCATTCATACAAATGAAGACTAGGATATTGAATTTGTTACAATATGTGTAGTAAAGATAAGACAGACACTTATAACTTACATGGTGTCTGCCAGGCGTTTCCCTTCTTATATAATGATCAGAACTTATTTTAAGCAGCTTTAGCTGGTCTCAACTTCACAAAAGTCCAATGATTGGTGATGAAAGTTGTTATACCAATGTCTGCCCACATGTAAATTCCAAATGTTTGCTCATCTTTACTGAGAACAGGCCCCTTTCATAGAAAAAAGAGCCATCTTGGACCACCCTGAATGTGCCTACTGTATGCTGGAAAAAAGTTACTACATTTTGTTGTGTTTGTAAAATAAAGAATACTGAGCTCTAAAGACACATTTTTCCATTTTAACAAGCAGATACTCCTACAATAGTATTTACCAGTACAGCTACTCCAAGCAGTAGGAATGCATGAGTGGGGATTATTGATTAGCATGTACTCAAGACTTTAAAAGAGATTTCCATAACAGCGAGTGTTAGAAACATTCTCCGTCTAGTTAATCCTTCTGTTTGATGATAGTTGATCCCTGAACCATTATGAGTCAGACAATGAAAGCCCTCTCAACAGGAATCACGACAGATGCAAGCTGAAATGTGCATGACAGTGTGTTTGTGTACCTCTATATGTGAGAGCATGTCTTCAGGTGTGACTTCAAAACCTGTGATGATTTACAATTATACTGAGGGATGAAGCTGACTGGGCAGAAATTACATCAGATTGTTTTCCACTAGTGTATTTGCAGCCAGTTGACAAGAGCAGCAGTGTAGACACATTCCAGGCAACAGATGTGACCTTCTTCTTTGAGGTATCAGCCCTGTCATATGACCTTTAATTCCTCAGGCTTTAGTCTCACCCCCATGTTCACCTTCATCCCGAGGGAAAGTAAGGTGTGTCACTGTGGTAGTTGTAGTCAGGGCACACTTTCTGTACCAGTTTATAATCTGTACTATAAAAGGAAATGTAAATACAGATCACCTTAAAGGGCTTGGAGCAGAGCCAGGATACATGACTTTGGGTCTGCTCCTGGTAACAGGTTTTTGAAGGGTCATAGTTGCAGAGTGTGTTCTTGGTAGCCTTGTCAACCTTTTCATATTCAATGCGACAATTGAAAGACTTGGAATCTTTGGCATCAATCACAGTTTGTTGTGCCAAGTCAAATTCCACGATTTTTGTAGGGGGTACCAAGCTGACAGATACATTCCCTTGACCAGTTGAATTATGCCTGAAATAAACACTAAATGTTCCATTGCCGTGATCTACAATTTTCCCAGTTATCAACAGATTCAGCTTCACTGTTTTGATGTTGGAATGAAAATCGCCCCATCCAAACATTTTCTTAAACTTGCCCGTTTTAACAATGGGCCTTCTCTTGGCCCTGGGTCGAGGCTCTTGAAGGTCTGTGGAGTTCCTCAGCCAGTCCCAGAGGTCTTGCTCAGAATAAGGTTCTGGGGTGTCATATCTCAGGTCCAAATCTGTATCATTCTCTTTGCCACGAAAAGTCTGTGACAAGAGTCGACTGATAGACAAGTCTTTGCCGCTTTCTGTCCATATATGCTTTAGTGTGGATTTGCTGCTTCCTGATTTCAGAAGTTCTGACTTTCCACCGTTCGTTAAATTGGCACATGTGACCTGAAAACAGAACGGAAAAATGGCATTTACATCTCTGTATCTGAGAATAACACTGAATGCATAAATCCAAGCCTTCTCTGAGTCTCAGAATTAAATAATTACACTTTTTTTTAAAAGCACCGCATCTGAGAAGAACACCCAAAGCACAGATTCAAGCCCCCTCTCCCAGAGTCTCAGAATTAAATAATTACATTTTAAAAGCACCATCAGCATCTGGCTAATATTTATTAATATGTGATAAAATACTTCTATTTTTGTGTAACAATGGAAGAAGGGACATGTGGGTGGAAAAACTACTAAATATGACCTAAAAATGATATAAAACCATTGGTTAATGGAAGAAAAGGCCACCCAACATGAATAAAGCAAAGTGAATTCAAATTTAAACCAAACTAATTACTTCTTAGCAAAAAAATCCAAACTTTTGAAATCACATTTTATAAATCATTACATTCTTTTTCTATTTCAAAATTACCCTAAGCTTTAAAACTGTATGATTCTCTGGACAGAGAGGAAGACAGCACACACCAGAGCCTGTTGAGGGGTGGAGAGGTGAGGGGAGGGAACTTAGAGAACGGGTCAATAGGTGCAGCAAAACACCATGGCAAATGTATACTTAGGTAACAAACCTGCATATTCTGCACATGTATCCCATTTTTTAGAAGAAATAAATATAAACTGTGTGATTCTCAGACATATGTCAACTGACACCCTTTAGACTATTTAGTTATCCATATTACAGTCATATTAGAAAAGTTAGTTTTGCAAAGGGACTCCAGTATATTTTAACTGATCAAAACAATGTTTACTACCACCTATAATAAGCAAGGAATATATTGAATAAGACAATTTTTTACCTTGCAGAGCTTATCATGTGGTCTAGAAAAGTGACTTTTAGTAATTGCCAAGTCTAGAGAAACTAACATGCGGTCAATGACTGAGAGGTCACTTCAGGGTGGATTATGAGAGTCACATAAAGACACTGTTCTCCTAGGACTCCAAGATTATTTCTTAGGAAAGAATTGTATCTCAAACTGCACAGAGATACGGAAGAACCAGTGACCACAATGACTACATTGGCCCATAGTTAAAGCAGTAACTTCTTATCCTGACGTGGAAGAATCAAGGACAGGAGCTAACAGAACTAAAGACCTACAGGAAATAAAATAGCCAATACCAGTAAACCACTCAATATGCGGACTTGCTGTTTTAAGGTACTGCTGTTGAATGGAGTCCCCAGCCACCCATTAAAAAGCCACATTTCACAATAAACTTATATTGCCATGCCCCTAGAGAACCAGTTCTGAGTCTTGTCTCAGATACCAGCCTGATTACTACTCGGCAGCTTCATTGGACCCTCCAGTCTTCTTCCAAACTGTTCTTAAAATGAATGGTCATTCCTAGAAAGCTTTTTAAAATTCAGGCCCATTAGGAATTATAGCTGTGTTCCAGAGACACTTCCCTAGACTTAGCTGTGTGGGACTCATGTTAGGATACAAATGTGACCTGAAAATAGCATTTTAGTCAACCACTTGTTGCTGAAAGGATGTATTCTCAATCTCTGGGGAGCAAGACCATAAATTTTAGAGCCAGACTCCCTGGAATTCCCTCCCAGCTGACACTGCCAACCTGTGTGCCCTTGGTCAAGTTAACTTCCCTCTGCCTCTGTTTTCGGAATCTGGAAAATGTAGGCAATATGATATCTAATTCATAAGTTTGTGAGGATTGAATGAGTTAAAACAAGTAAAACCTTTAGAACAGTGGCTAGCGTTTGGAGAGGGCTCAATAAATGTAGCTATTATTGTGAATACCAAGCTGATGTTTGAAGACAATTAGAGAAAGAAGCCAAATAATACATATGGAGATCTTGCCTGGGAGAAGTTTTTCCCAGGATTACACAGCCAAGTGCTGTGGGACATGGATGTAGAGAACCTTGGTCATCTAAACTAGAACAAAAGCTCTTAGATCTTGTAATCCTTCTTTTCAAGCCAGGAAGTAGTCTCCTCTTTGCCCTCTTCAAATTGAGGTAATGTGAGTGTAGTTGGACTATTCTCGCCCAGAAAGAATACCAGCTGAAGCTGTAATCTTCCTAATAATGCTGAGCTTAAAAACCCTGCAAGTTTGTCTCCATGAAAATTCATTGCATCGGAGATAACAGGCAACTTCATCATGCGTTCATATGACAGCACCCTGAAAAGTCAAAACTGAAACTTTGGGTAGGTAACCAAAATACTGTCAACTCTTTCAGGCTGCTAGCTTGAGTACAGTTGCATCGGCTGTGATCCCCGAGGCAATGGCAATGGCTTCATGGAAAGATGCAGAGGGTCATTGTGTGCAGAGATGAAGGAAGAATAGATAACACTGACCAATGGAGAATCAGACTCTGGATTATTGTGGGGGCAAGGTCACATCTAAGAGAAACACGGACCAGACTCGTGTATGCAGTCAGTCTTTAAAGTGTCAGCTACCCACAAAGAGCAAACACCCTGATGTGGAGTCAAATATGGCTATCAGATGGCCATTACTGGTCTTGAGGAAAATATAGGAAATTGAGATAAGGTTATCTTTGCTGCCAACGTTTTTTTAGTTTTAAGTGCTTCCCCGTCACTTTTGCTCAACCCTTGCTTTGGTATCTCTTCTTTCCCCTATGTACCCAAACTCTTTCCTGTTTACAGATTTTCCTCATACCAAAATATTATCCCAGAAATGGACCACATTCAAATAGTAGAAATGACTAATAACAGCAAAATGGTTGCTTTAGCACAAGTAATTTTTAATAAGAATTAAATATTAATTTCTAATAGGATAAAATTGAGAGGAAAAATATTCCTTGAGAGAAGAGGATTATGTATAGGAATATATAAGTTTTCTTAAGAAAAAGGCATTAAATTTCCAATCTATCCTGACAACAAAGCCATTCCATTAAGGAAAAAAATATTTACTCTCACATCAAAAGTATAATCCCTAGCAGTTCCAGAGTTAGTATTTTTCATTACAATTATAAAACTAATAAAAACAACTACAGCTCTCCCACTAATTTTCTGAAGGTACTGCATTTCTAAAGATACTATTTTTCTATAACACAGAGTAGCTATAATGTAAAATTTAAAACTAACATTAATCAGTAAAAATAATACATACCTTTGGATTTGGGAGAGTGTGTGTGTTTTAATAAAATATAATTGATTAAACATCTGAATCTGCACTTGCCTAGTTACATAAGCATTGCCCTTATCACAGTTCCTACATTTATGCCTCAGTATAAAACAAATACATATGTATCCTCTTCTCTTGTTTTTGCCAGGAATTATCTAGACAGTTTCCCATTGTTTGTGTGGCAAAAAGAATAAATACAGGCATGCATTTAGCAGTGACTTAGTACTTATATCTCAGCATAAGCACAGGGCTATACTGAGATGCTTTCATGATGCACTGGCTAATGAAGCAGTAATGAAATTATCCCAAAGAAGGAGGAGAAGAGGGATTTACAGTTCAATTTACCAGTAGCATAGGGGGAATGAAAGGAAAACATGTGGAAGTAGTGAATATGGTTTCAAGAAGGAAGAATCAATCTATTCAAAAAGATGCTAAGACTCCTCTGACAGGCAAACAAACCTCTGATTTTCAGGTAGAATAGAAATTGTTTAGTTCTAAATTATATTATCCACAGCTGTAGTAATTATGAGCATGCACTCTGGAGCCAGACTGCCTGAATCCCAGTCCAGGCTCTGATCTTTTAACAGCTGTGTGATGTGGGCAAGTTACTTAACTTGTTTAAGTTTCACTGTTTCTCTCTTCTAGGGAATAGAAGAATAATATCAATCTTCTTCACAGGGCTGTTATGAGGATTAAATAGGGCACTCCATTTAAATCACTAAAGACAGTACCTGGAACACTGTTCAATATTAGTAGCCCTAGCTGTTGTCACCAGATATTTTTACCTCTGAATCTCACTACATAATATTTTATGTAAATTATTAATTTGTAATTTGATTTAAAAGCATAAAGCATTCTTGAAAGAAAATCTCCCTTCAATATAACCACAAACTTAAAGCAAACAATTCAAAACAAAGCATGCTGTGGGGGAAAGCAGGGAGAAGAAAATGGGGAGAAAATGAGCATAAAGTTTTAATCAGGTTGAAATAAATTCAGGAGGTCTGCTGTACAACATTGTACTTATAGCCAGTACTGTATTTTACAGTTTAAAATTTTAAGAGGGTAGAACTCACATTAAGTGCTTATACCACAATAAAATATTTTTTAAAATTTATATTAAGGATAGCATCGATATATATTGAACTCTAAACAAACATGAATTGAAATGCTGAAAAGGAAAGAAAGCAAGCATATATTTTTGAAAGTGCTGCTGTGACTATCTAAAAAATACGGCAAGTAAAGTAAGTGGTTGAACTCAAGTTAACAAAGGATGAGCATAAATTTAGCTATTAAATAGCTTAGCTTCCAAATGCAATGAATTATTTGCCTTCAGTGATATAATGGGAACGGCTTCAAGTGGTGCTGTCAGGAAGCCTCTCTGGAACATCTCAGTGTGGGTAAAGAATCAAAGCAGGTTTCAGCTGTAATCATCATTAACACTGTCTTAAATATTCCTATTCCCTCAGTCCTTGCTTTTTTCTTAGATTGGGAAGGGAGTAGGGCAATGTCTAAAAGAGAATGTAAATCTGGAAAAACCAGGAAGGTTCCTTAGCAAAGTCCCCAGAGCTGTTCAATACTAACAACTCCAATTTCTGTTGTCTTATTTACAAAATAGCTGTATAGTGAGACTACATGAATATTGAGTGGAATAAAGAAATGCAAACATAAATGGCACATGGTCCTGGCTCTCAAGAAGTTTATAGTTTACTGGAGGCATCAATTAAGCCATCACAGTGTGATGCGACCAGCACTATGTGTAACATTCCAGCAGTCATCGTCAAAGTTGAAAGGTAGAGAAGGTATAACAAAAGAGATGATCCTTAGATGTAGCAGATAAAAGAGGCTTGGTAGTCGAACAGCTAGTGCATGGGCCAGAGGAGTTCTTCCAAGAATAAAGAACAGGGCCGGGATGGTAGCTCACGCCTGTAATCCCAGCACTCTGGGAGGCGGAGGCGGGCGGATCAAGAGGTCAAGAGATCAAGATCATCCTGGCCAACATAGTGAAACCCGTCTCTACTAAAAATACAAAAAAAAAAAAAATTAGCTGGGCGTGGTGTAACGCACCTATAGTCCCAGCTACCAGTGAGGCAGAGGCAGGAGAATCGCTTGAATATGGGAAACGGAAGTTGCAGTAAGCGGAGATCGCGCCACTGCACTCCAGCCTGGCAACAGAGCAAGACTCTGTCTCGCGGGGGGTGGGGGGAAAGGCAGACAGTGCAAAAGCACAGCGCAGAGAAAGGACACGTCAAATGTAAGAACGAAAAATAACTTGTTATTTTCTAATTAAAATTTTATATTCATAGACAAACATCTCTCTACTCCACCCAACCCCACCCCCAGTCTCTGGTATCCACATTTTACTCTGTTTTTATGAGTTCAATTTTTTTACACTCCACATGTAAGTGATGCCACGCTAAAACAGTAGATTTTAAGCATTCTCACCACACACAAAAAATAAGTATGTGAGATAATGCATATGGTAAATAGCTTGATTTAGCCATTCCACTATGTATACATATCTCATAGCCTTATACTGTACACCATAATTATACACAATTTTCACCTGTCAATAAAGAAAGTGAAAAAAAAGAAAATAGCTTCTTACTGCTGAACCCTAGGGAGCATTACTTTAGAGGAGAAATAGAAGAACTTGCCAAAAACATGTAGAAGATAGGCTAGGGCCAAATTGTAAAGGTGCTGCTAAGGCATTTAAACTTAATCTTACAGGAAATAGGGAGTCACTACATTTCATTTTGTTTTGTTTTTAAGTAGGTCATCCTGGCTCTAGAAGAATCGCTAAGTAGACATTGAAGGGTGGTTTAATAGAGAGAGACCTTGAAGGAAGGGAGACTAGTTAAATAACTAATTGCCAATCCTTCATTTGAAAAAGAAGTGAACCTGAACCAAAGCAGTAGCAGAGAAAAAGAGGAAGAAATGATGGATCTAAGAGATAATTCAGAGGTAGGATTAACTCAGCTTGATGATTCTTGGCTAAATAAAAACACGAAAAGGTTGAGAAAGTTTGCTTCCATCTGTAAGGAAAACAGTAGTAACAAGTTGGCTCGAAAATAAAATTAAATCTCATAGAAATATTAGGAGTTTAAGTGCCTGTGGGAAGTCATTCTGGTGATGCCATCCACTAGGAAATTGGGAACAAGGATCTGAAGGTCTGGAGACATGAGAGGGATGGTGATGTTGATTTTGTATTATGAGTAGATGGTATTATGCAAGTAACGTGTGATAATAAAGAAGTATGCTAAGAATACCTTTTAAAATGTTAGCACTTTGAGGACAGGCAGAAGAGGAGCCAGGTTGATCATCAGAAGTGGTAAGGACTATGGCATAAAGATGATTAAAAAAAAACAAAAAACCCTGACAACTTCTAATTAACCCAATTTCAAAAAGGCAAAGCATGTGAAATTTTTTCTATAAAAATTTTCTATATTATAATGAAAACACCAAATATACTTCCTGAGTATAATTTTCCCTGTCAAAAGTGGCCAATGCCCATTCCAAGGGAGCTTGCTCTCTAGTTCAATGATACCATTTGCACAAATTTTATGTGTCTCATTGTTTTAGGAACCTTGAGACATAAAGATTCTTAACATAAGTGTATGCATTTCAAAATGTATGATTCTTTTGAGACTATATAAAAATAGGAGCAAAGATAAGGGTCATTTTCTTCAGCCTTAAACAAAGACCAAGTTTAGATCTAATATCAAAAGAGCATACCTGGGACAGAACCTGAGTTTGGGGCTAGAGCAAAAAAAACTACCATTGGATGGTGGAAGTGTGAGCATATGAAAAGTTGCCACACTTTGGCCGGGCGCGGTGGCTCACGCCTGTAACCCCAGCACTTTGGGAGGCCGAGGCGGGCAGATCACGAGGTCAGGAGATCAAGACCATCCTGGCTAACACAGTGAAACCCCATCTCTACTGAAAATACAAAAAAAAATGGCGGGGCGTGGTAGCGGGTGCCTGTAGTCCCAGCTACTGCAGAGGCTGAGGCAGGAGAATGGCGTGAACCTGGGAGGTGGAGCTTGCAGTGAGCCGAGATCGCGCCACTGCACTCCAGCCTGGGCGACAGCGCGAGACTCCGTCTCAAAAAAAAAAAAAAAAAAAAAGGTTGCCACACTTTGCTCTAGCTCCTCCTCTACATGTCTTGGGACCATAATTACACACTGCTTGTTCTAATATCATCTCATAACAGGTTTATAGTAATAATGTCAATATGTTATCTTTTAAAACATTGTTGAAAGACACCATTTGGGGGGGCGGGGAACCACTTCTCGACCTCACTCCCACTTCAACTATTGTGGCCTTACGTGACAAAATGTTTACTTCCTTATATAAACAATCTTCAACTAGAAGTGTCTCCAAACATTTGTATACCTCTTTTTATAAATGAGAAATTAGATGTCTTTTAACTTTTACCAACCTGCATATTTTACTGTTGATCTATTAGTATTCAATATAAATAATCTCAAGATTGCTTTGAAAATTTTATATTTATTTCACCAAATGTATGAACACAAACAAAAATATTAAAAAAAAAAAAAACTATTGCTTAAGCAACATTGCTCATCAGTGAATAAGTAACCAACAAACTAGCATTGCTCTATAATTACAACTTCATTTTAGTGGTTTATGGCTACCTATGTTGAATACATGTTGCATAATATTGACTACTCTTGGTTAAGGGCACACTGTATCCCTGGCATTGTAATTAGCACTTTACATATGGCATTGCATTACATTTAAACCACACACACGCACACACTCACTAACTCTGAGGTCAAACCGAAGTCTTCAGCTTACTGAAGAGATATGGAAACTCAAATAGCGTTTTTCCAAGATAACTACTGGTAAGTTACTTCTTCCTATTCCACAGCATATATCCTTTATTTTTAAAAGTCATTTTAATAATGAAATTTTAATTTACATAAAATATTTTATTTTATTTTAAAATATTTACATAAAATAAATTTAATTTATGCTTATTAAAGCATTAAACATTATAGGAATTTTATAAAATAAAATGTAAAATATTTTCTTCATCATCAACCCCTGATCCTTTGCAATCCCATCCCCCCCACCACAAAGGTAAAACCTGTTCAAATTTTGGTATATGTTGTTCCTATTTTCACTCTATTTCATATATAAATATCTTACATACATGGTATCATATTTTACAATTAACAAAATATCTTAGAGAAACATCTCTGCTAGCATATTCAGATATATAACCTGTATTTTACTAACTAAACATTCTACAATACACATCACCTTTACTTTAAACTTAAGTATAGATAGAATTCTATATTATGAATATGCCATATTTTTACATTTTATGTATGTTTTGTGTGATAGATCCTTAATTATTACATTGTTTCATAGCCAGGTTACACAATTACTATTTTAGCCTTGATTCCATTGTTTTCTTTGTTCATTGCTGTTTCAGATATCCCACTCCTCTCTCTCTTGTTGAATTTTCATTTTTCTGGGTGTATATATTTGTATGATTACTTTAAAAGAAGTTCATATAGGATAAAATGAGTTGTCCATACCCAAAAGTGTCTTTATTGACCATAGACTTACATGGATATAGTATTCCTTCATCTTTTAATTTGTTTTGCTTTATTTTTCTCTCTGCAAAAATTTTAGAATGTTCTCTATCTCAAGCACTCTCAATCTTACAAGGTGGATTACATGGTGCCCATGTTTTCACTAGACCCTTTCTTAACTAGTTTAGAGAAAGGTGGGCAGCTATTTATAGATGTGTTAGACTCTTTTTCATACACTTATCTCAAGAGTTTAGTTTCCCAAGACTATAGTCTTAAGAATCTTTGAGGGACGTTCTATTTTATGCCATGTGTACCTTGGCAAAAGACACACTCTAGCATAAAGTAAGCACTTAATAAATTTCCTGTATGGTTCATATTCTTAGTTACATCTATTTTAACAGTGAATGTTAATTAACAATCAATATTTTAGGGGGACACATGGCATTCCGAGATTCCTTTCTTACGAATTTAGAGCCTGTATTTTATTGATAATACCCAAAGTGCCTGCATTTTACATAAGCCAGAGGAAAGAAGTTGGTGTTTAAATACATCAAAAATACATTCCTTCCTGTAAACCAAAGCAACGGTGATATATCACCTCACACCTGTCAGCATAACTATTATGAAAAGGTCAAACAATAATCAGTGCTGATGAAGATGTGGAGAAAGGGAACAGTTGTACACTGTGGATGGGATTATAAAATGGTAGACAGATTACGGAAAACAATATGAAGATTCCGCAAAAAACTACAAATAGAACTACCATTCGATTCAGCAATCCCACTTCTGAGTTTATATCCAAACAAAATGAAATCAGGGTCTCAAAAAATCTGCATTTTATGTTCATTGCAGAGTTATTCACAATTGCCAAGATAGGGACCTAAG
>NW_012104088.1:0-749 GCF_000951045.1 Mandrillus leucophaeus
GAGAGAGAGAGAGAGAGAGAGAGAGAGAGAGAGAGGAGAGTGTTGGCAACACATGTGGGGTGATGGGTAACACGTGAAGGGCCATTGTGAAGGACTGTGGTCTGTCCCTGGCTTCCCTTGGCACTTCTTCACTATAAAGACCTTTAGGTCACCGGGCGCAGTGGCTCACGCCTGTAATCCCAGCACTTTGGGAGGCTGAGGCATGCGGATCACTTGAGGTTGGGAGTCTGAGACCAGCCTGGCCAACATGGCGAAACCCTGTCTCTATCAAAAAATACAAAAAGTAGCCATGCATGGTGGCACACACCTGTAATCCCAACTAAGGCAGGAGAATCACTTCAACCCAGGAGGTGAAAGCTGCAGTGAGCTCAGATCGTGCCACTGCACTCTAGCCTGGGCAACAGAGCTAGACTCCATCTCAAAAAAAAAAAAAAAAGTTTTTGGTCAAGGCCTCTGCCTCCTCAATCCCCATTATCTCATCCCACCAGCCCATTCTTCAGACAAGGAAAACTGAGGCTACCTTCTGCAGCCAGGCCCGGACCCTACTTACCCCTCCTCCCCCATTCAGGCTTCTGGGGCCCTTCTGTTGGATTTTGCTGGCCCTACTCAAGGGCCCTCAGTCCACAGTGACCCCCTGATCCTAGCCAGCGGGCCAGCGAGTTAGAACCTCATGTCCCACTCAAGCTGGACGATTTTTTTTTTGAGATGGAGTTTTGCTCCTTTTTTTCTTCCTTTTTTTTTTTTTTTTT
>NW_012104088.1:5039-5609 GCF_000951045.1 Mandrillus leucophaeus
AAAAAAAAAAAAAAGAAAGAAAGAAAAAATAATAAAATAAATTCAACTACTATTACTTAATAGCAACAAATGTTGAAATACAGGCTCAGAGAAGTTAATGATTTGTGTCTGGTCACACAGCCAGCAAATGGCAGAGACAGGACTTAAACTCTGGGCAACTGCATTCTGCCATCCTTCCTGTACAACTCTGAGGAACTGAGAGTCTTGAATCTTGGAGGATGTTCAAAACAATTTTTTTTTTTTTTTTTTTTTTTTTTTTAGACAGGGTCTCACTCTGTTGGCCGGGCTGGAGTGCAGTGGCTCAATCACGGCTTACAGTAATGTCTGCCTCCTGGATTCAAGGGATTCTCCTCCTGCCTCAGCCTTTTGAGTAGGTGGGATTAAAAGTGCCTGCCACAGTTTTTCAGCTAATTTTTGTATTTTTAGTAGAGATGGGGTTTCGCCATGTTGGTCAGAGTGGTCTTGAACTCCCAACCTCAAGTGATACTCCTACTCTGGCCTCCCCAAGTGCTGGGATTACAGGCATGAGCCATGGCACCTGGTCCCAAACAAATTTTTTTTTTTTTTTTT
>NW_012104089.1:0-725 GCF_000951045.1 Mandrillus leucophaeus
AGTAGAGGGTCACATGCATTGGATGTTGTGAAAATGGATACAGCACATTTATAGTGCTTACCAAGAACATTCTAACATTAGCATCTAAACATCCCTTGCTATCTGGGGAAATAGGGGTGATCTGTCTGAGATCTGAAGCAGCAAAGAGGGTATTTTCACAAATACTATGTAAGAGACTGCAAGACAGAAGCCAAATATTATCAAGTGATGACAAAATATTGGAGTTGGAAGTAAAATTACCTAATTTTAGAACCAAGGAAACTGAGGCCCAGGAAAGTATCAGTGGAAGAGCCAGGATGAGTATTTATGTCTTATAATTCCAAGACAGCCTATGTCTATCATGTTATGAAAGTAGCTAAGGATTACATAGATACTACACTAGTACAGCATCTTATTGGAGGATCTATTTCATGGTAGAACACTACAAAAGCAAACAGAAATCCAATTTAACCCAAGCCTTTTTAGCAAAACAACTACTTCATAGCAACTATCTGTTTGCTTGAAAATTAGCTTTTGGAGAGTATAAAGGACAGAAAAATATGACTTTAGGATTAAGAAAAATAAAAAGACAAAAAACCCTTATAGAAAAGCACACTGATCACACCGCTGTATGCTTCTTGGGTATGCATTTTGCTCTTTGTTCAGCACAACCAGCTCTAGCACAGAACAGAGAAACAGAGAAAACCCTTTTTGGTTTTCCTGACAAAAGCAAGTCCTTAAAAGTA
>NW_012104089.1:5405-6198 GCF_000951045.1 Mandrillus leucophaeus
AACACATCCTTTTGACAGCAAACATACATTTAAGAAATACATGGTATGAACAAACATTTAACATTATATATTTTAGTAAAAACAAATTATCATTTTTTGAGCAGTATCATGTATCAGATACTTCTCTAATGTCTTTACATGTAAAAGCAACAACCCCAAAAGGCAAGCGATACAATGTTCCTATTTACAGATGAGAAAACTGAGGTACACAGAAGTGTATAACATACTCAGGGCCCATCGTAGTAAGTGACAGAGCCAGGATTCAAATAGAGTCCAGTTCCTAGGCCTGTTCTTAATTACTATATTCTACTATTGTTATATACTATGTTAAACATTTAAAAAAACCTCACTGAGTCAAAACTAATTAAATGTTGTGGGGAGTGAGTCCTGGCAATTGGATGTCATAATCAGATTTCCTGTTTTAGATAATAAGGGTTTAGAAAGCCAAAAAAGTTAAAAATGTCATTGTTATGATTGTGCCCTTATATTTTAGAAACTATTCTTTGCTGTGGAGTCAGGATATCAGGATTTGACTATATAGAGTCTATTCATTCCCTGCTCTGAACTTTGACAGAAGAGTTAGCAAATGGAAAAATGCTCTAGAAACTGACTCCATGTATACAGTTGCAAATATAACAATGTACCTGATTTTTAAGGCTCCCTAATGAAAGAGACCCAATCATTTCCCTTAGTAATCTCATCCCATGGGAGAAAACTCTTCCCTAAATAGATCCCACATCCTGTTTTTCTTGTTGTACATTCACAGGAGGAGAGAAGAGTTCCACGCCCCCCC
>NW_012104090.1:0-320 GCF_000951045.1 Mandrillus leucophaeus
ATTTGTGTCATGGAATTATGTGAGCAGAGACATGATATGGACAGGCATGTATTTTATAATGATTACTCTGACATTTGACATTGGCATGAAGAATGAATCAGGAATGGTGAGAAAGAATAAAGGAAGATCAATTAGGCTATTTTGCTTTCTAAAAAAAGTAATGATGAAGACTGAACTAATTCAGCTGCATTTGAGAAGCAGGAAAAATAATTAAATTTATTGAAAAACACTATAATGAGGTATGTGCTTTTTTCTTTACAGTTTATATGAAGATTATTAAACTATTGCTGTAAGATCAACTCCAAACCCACACTCCTGTA
>NW_012104090.1:590-1673 GCF_000951045.1 Mandrillus leucophaeus
GCTAGTTTTTTGTATTTTTTAGTAGAGAAGGGGTTTCACCGTGGTCTCGATCTCCTGACCTTGTGATCCGCCCGCCTCGGCCTCCCAAAGTGCTGGGAGAACTCTGTAAATTCTTAATATATTTCTGATTTGTCAGTTAGCTTCCTGTTAGGCTCTTCCAATATGGAGTACCAGAAGATTAGACGGCAGAGGGGGTAAAATAGGATTTGCCTTTTCTTGTTAGTTTGCTTATTGACTGTAGCAATTAGTTCCAGTGTTGACTGATTTGCATATCCAGTTACTTAGTAGCACTTGAATAACTAACCATGTAACACTGTCCAGAGGCACCAGAAGCAACCGTGTAGCACCTGTTATTTAGAGGTCTGTGTCCACCTCCAGATAATTTTTCCTATTAAATTCAATAATTTGACATTTTCTCTTTACTCCCCAAACTAGAGGTAAAAACTGCTCTCTGCAGTTAGCATTTCAGTGTTATCTCAGTATTGTTTTTGGCCTCTGCCTACTTTCAAAATACTTATTACCAAATCCTTATATTACATTTTTTTCCTGTTAAAATAATTAGCACAGTGTCTTTTTTATTCACTGGACCCTAATTAATACGGCTTCCATTAAAAGTCATAGTGAAGGTTCCCTCCCCAACTAATCATATTATTTAACTATTGTAGCATCAATTCTTAGAATTTGCTGACGTACTGTCTAAAAAATGACATCAGATGTTTCTTTAAGTCATTTTAAATTCCCTGCCTTCTGACAAATATTACTTATATTTTTAGATAAGCACATTTTATGCTTTTTCTTTAAAATTCTCTTACATTTTCAATATTTTAACAAGACGTATATATTATAGCATAAGTGATTAATAAATAACACTTGAAATTAGGAGGTATGTTTTCACTTTTTACTTAAATTTTGTAGGAAAAGATACATCTAAGTTTCTGAAACAATAGAATGACTTTGCATGGCAAAATATACCATTTTCCTCAACAAGAGTCAACAGGAAACTATAAACTATAAGCTGGACATCCTTTTGATGCCCTCAATCATCTGGCAGAATTTTATACAAGAAGAATCTCATAATAAGAA
>NW_012104091.1:0-789 GCF_000951045.1 Mandrillus leucophaeus
ATCTCACAGAGTTACATCTGAATTTCGTGGATCTCTTTGCAAGCCTTATTTCTTGCAATGTGAGAACAGATTTTTCGGAACCCTTTGAAGACTATAGGGCCAAAGGAAATAACCTCTGATCACAAAGAGAAAGAAGCTTTCTGAGAAACTTCTTTGTGTGCTGTGAAATCATTTCACAGAGTTACAGCTTTCCCCTCAAGAAGCCTTTCGCTAAAACAGTTCTTGTGGAATTGACAAAGTGATATTTGGAGGCCCATGGAGGGTTTTGGTGAAAAAGGAAATATCCTCATATGAAATCTGTAAAGAAGCTTTCTGAGATACTGCTCTGTGATATGTGACTTCCACTCCGAGAGTTACATCTGTATTTCGTGGATCTCTTTGCTAGCCTTATTTCTGTGGTATCTGAGAACAGATATTTCGGATCCCTTTGAAGATATAGGGCCAAAGGAAATATCCTTCGATAACAAAGAGAAAGAAGCTTTCTGAGAAACTTTTTTGTGGTCTGTGAAATCATCTAACAGAGTTTCAGCGTTCGCCTCAAGAAGCCTTTCTCTAAGACAGTTCTTGTGGAGTTGGCAAAGTGATATATGGAAGCCCATAGAGGGCAATGGTGTAAAAGGAAATATCCTCAGTTGAAATCTGGAAAGAAGTTTTCTGAGAAACTGCTTAGTGTTCTTCTAATTCATCTCACAGGGTTACATCTGTGTTTCTTGGATCTCTTTGCTAGCCTTATTTCTGTGGAATCTGAGAACAGATATTTCGGATCCCTTTGAAGACTATAGGGCCAAA
>NW_012104091.1:839-1180 GCF_000951045.1 Mandrillus leucophaeus
CCTTATTTCTGTGGAATCTGAGAACAGATATTTCGGATCCCTTTGAAGACTATAGGGCCAAAGGAAATATCCTCCGATAACAAAGAGAAAGAGGCCTTCTGAGAAACTTCTTTGTGTTCTGTGAAATCATCTCACAGAGTTACAGCTTTAACCTTAAGAAGCCTTTCGCTAAGACAGTTCTTGTGGAATTGACAAAGTGGTATTTGGAAGCCCATAGAGGGCTGTGGTGAAAAAGGAAATATCCTCAGATGAAATCTGGAAAGAAGCTTTCTTAGAAATTTCTTAGTGTTCCGTTAATTCATCTCAAAGAGTTACATCTGTATTTCGTGGATCTCTTTGCT
>NW_012104092.1:0-1140 GCF_000951045.1 Mandrillus leucophaeus
AAGGGGAGGGAGAGCATTAGGACAAATACCTAATGCATGTGGGGCTTAAAACCTCGATGACAGGTTAATGGGTGCAGCAAACCACCATGGCACATGTATACCTATGTAACAAACCTGCACGTTCTGCACATGTATCCCAGAACTTAAGGTAAAATACATAAATAGATAAATAAAATAATTATCTAAAATAGTATACACGACCAAGCAAATATAATAGTATTGTATACGGAATTTAGGAATGAAAAACCGGAACATATGCATCCACCTAATTCTTCCAATGACACTTTCCCAGAGTCATAAAAAGCCAAGTGCCTATGTGGATGGTTTAGTGGGATAAGAACACATGGGCATCTCCAGCATTTGTGATCCAGTGCCCAGGGCTGGCACAGCATGCCCACAACCTATCTACTCTCGTGACTAGCACCGTTCAGATGCCAGGGATACACCTCACATATTTGGTGATCTCAAAACAAGATGACTGCTTCTCAGTGCTGTTATGAGGTGGCCCCACTGCTGATGTTAGAGATTGCCACCGCTTCAAAGCAGAGGGGCTTTGAGCAGAGGAAGCACTCAGTGTATGAAATTCTTTCTCTTGACAGGAATACAATAGAATTATCCTATGAGTGCTAAATGTTCATTTTCTTGCTTCTCTTTACATTCCTTGCTTCTCTTTACAATTTGGAGTCCCAGGGGAACTCACGGGCAAGATCAGTATTCACAACAGATGTGTATGACTCTGGAGGCAGGACTTCAGCTGTGCCATGGCAATGACATTCTCCAGAAAAATCATAGCTCATATACAGTATTTTCTAGATTGGCTTAAAGGAGGGAAAAATATTGGTGAAACGCACGTTAACTTTGACATTACAACCACTTTAGTACATACAATGTTCTGTAAATCAACACAAGACGATCAAGAGAAGATGCTCATATAAAGAGTACATTGAGCCCAGCGTGGTGGCTCATGTCTGTAATCCCAACACTTTGGGAGGCCGAGGCAGGTGGATCATGAGGTCAGGAGTTAGACCAGCCTGACCGACATGGTGAAACCCCGTCTCTACTAAAAATACAAAAAGTTAGCCAAGCATGGTGGTGTATGCCTGTAATCCCAGCTACTCAGGAGGCTGAGGCAGGAGAATC
>NW_012104092.1:1322-2320 GCF_000951045.1 Mandrillus leucophaeus
GGAGAGAGGGAGGAAAATGAACAGAAGTCAGGGAAATACTGGGTAGAGGAGGGCTGTTCACCGGCAAAGGCCCCACCCTCAAGCCTGGAAACCCACAGCCCTAAATGAGAACAGGCATTTCTGTTTTCATGCCCAAATGTTGCCTTTTGGCCTGCCATGCCCCCACCTCCCATCCTGTGCCCATATAAACCCTAAACCCCAGACTTCTTGAGGAAAAGAGCAACAGAGTGGTGCGACAGAGAAGGAGAAAAGAGAGGAAACATCTGAACATCCAGAGGAGTTCCGCTAGGGGTGGTCAGAGAAGAGATGGGCTGTGGGATGGCCAAACTCCAGGAGAGGATTATCTTCCCACTCCATCCCCTCTCCAGCTCCCCATCCTGCTGAGAGCCACCTCCACCACTCAATAAAATCCCTACATTCACCATCCTTCAAGTCCTTGTGACCTGATTCTTCCTGGACATTGGACTAGAATTTGGGACGCACTAGGCGCAGGAATCCAAAAAGGCTGTCACACCGACTCTTCACTGAGCTGTTTAACACTCAAGCAATCCCCAGACAGCAGGGCTAAAACAGCATTGTAATACCCCTAAACACTGCCATGGGACTGCAGCCCAAAAGCACTTGCCCTGGCTCCTGCACTTGCTCACCTGCATGCTTCCCCTCCCATAAGGGTTTTGAGCACACAGTGGCCCAATAAATGAGCCAAACCCCTATTGCACATTCTGTGAGGGGGGTCAGAGAACTCTCCTGTTTCAGAAGGAAGGAAGGAAGGAAGGAAGGAAGGAAGGAAGGAAGGGAAGGGAAGGAAGGAAAACAGAAGGGAAGGGAAGGGAAGAGAAGGGGGAGGGAGGAAGGGAGAGGGATGGAGGAAGGGAGAGGGAGGGAGGAAGGAAGGCGAGAGAGAGGAAGGAAGGAAGGAAGGAAGGAGAAGAGAATGGAAGGGAAGGAGGGAGGGAGGGAGGAAGGAAAGGGAGAGAGAAAAAGGAAGGAAGGAAGGA
>NW_012104093.1:0-1607 GCF_000951045.1 Mandrillus leucophaeus
TCGTTTTGTTTTTTTGAGACAAAGTTTTGCTCTTGTTGCCCAGGCTGGAGTGCAATGGTGCTATCTCAGCTCACTGCAACCTTCGGCTCACCGTAACGTCTGCCTCCTGGGTTTAAGCAATTCTCCTGCCTCAGCCTCCCGAGTAGCTGGGATTACAGGCATGTGCCACCATGCCCGGCTGAGTTATTTTTTTTTTTTTGAGATGGAGTTTCGCTTTTGTTGCCCAAGCTGGAGTGCAATGGTACGATCTCGGCTCACTGCAACCTCTGCCTCCTGGGTTCAAGTGATTCTCCTGTATCAGCCTCCCGAGTAGCTGAGATTACAGGCGCATGCCACCATGCCCGGCTAATTTTTGTATTTTTAGTAGAGACGGGGTTTCATCATATTGGTTAGGCTGGTCTTGTACTCCTGACCTCGGGTAAGCCGCCCACCTGGGCCTTGCAAAGTGCTGGGATTACTGGCATGAGCCACAGCGCCCGGCCCGGCTGATTTTTGTGTTTTTAGTTGAGACCGGGTTTCTCTGTGTTGGTCAGGCTAGTCTTGAACTCCTGACCTCAGGTGATTTGCCCACCTGGGCCTCCCAAAGTGCTGGGATTACAGGCGTGATCCACTGCGCCCAGCCATATTAGTATATTTTATTGCATACACATACACAGAAAGAAAAAAAAAGAAAAAGAGAAAAGAAAGCACTGATGTATATGCTCTAACATGGGTGAATTTGAAAACATTAAGTCAAAGAAGCTGGACAAAAAAGGCCACATGTTGTATTAAAAATTCAATTTACATGAATTATCCAGAATAAGCAAATTCATAGAGACAGAAAGTAGATTAATACTGGGAGGAGAGTGGGAAGGACAGGGGCTTGGGGAGGAATGTGGGGTGGGGTGGCTGCTAAAGTGTGCAGGTTCATTACACTGGGGTGATGAAAATGCTCTGGATTTAGTGGTGATGGTTGCAAAACTTCATGTATATACTAAAAAAAGTGAATTGTACACTTTAAAAGGGTACTATGGAATGTGAATTTTATCTTAAAACAAATTGTAAGTGAATGTCAAAGACAGGCAATAAAGTTTTTCTTACATGGAATGTTAGAAAATTTCTTTATTATGACTTATTCTTATTAAGTGCCAGCTTAATGCTGCAGAAAACTTCAAATCACCCTTGATAACCCATTTTCTTGTCTCCCACCCAAATTACTGATCAAGAGTTTTTCAAGTAAAGACATGCTCTTCTCTCTTCTGTATAAAACTTTACGAAATAAAGGCAAAAGATTGTGTACATCTCGCTGGAAAATGCTGCCCAGGGCTCTGGAGACGGTGGCTGCCCGGGTTCCCTTCACTGTCCAGGTCCTGAAAGACTCTTGTTCATGAACTGTCTCTTCACAAAGCAAGTCCACCACTAACAAGAGGGGACAACACAGAATGAATAGTGGGGGTCAAATTACAATAGAATTTGCATTTATTTAATAATAAAATTTCATATCAGTCTGAAATCTCTTATAAACTTTTTTTTTTTTTTTTTTTGAGACAGGGTCTTGCTCTGTCATCCAGGCTGGAGTGCAGTGGCATGCTCTCGGCTCACCGTAACGTCTGCCTCCTGGGTTTAAG
>NW_012104093.1:2803-3906 GCF_000951045.1 Mandrillus leucophaeus
CTGAGCTGTGCGGCTGCTCTTTTTTGTTTTGTTTTGTTTTTTTTGAGACGGAGTCTTGCTCTATTGCCCAGGCTGGAGTGCAGTGGCACAATCTCGGCTCACTGCAACCTCCACCTCCCAGGTTCAAGCAATTTTCCTGCCTCAGCCTCCCAAGTAGCTGGGATTACAGGTGCCCACCACCATGCCTGGCTAATTTTTCTATTTTTAGGAGAGACGGGGTTTCATCATGTTGGCCAGGTTGGTCTCAAACTTCTGACCTCAAGTGATCTGCCCACCTCAGCCTCCCAAAGTGCTGGGATTACAGGCATGAGCCACTACGCTTGTCTGAGTGGCTGCTCTCTCTTGTTTTTCTTGGCTCCCCTTGCCCCGGGGTTCCCAAGGATCTGTGTCAACAGCCCTTCACTGTGTAGGAAGGAGAAGTAACAAGGCTGCCTGGAAAGCCTGAGCTGCTCCATATGGTTGGCTAATCTTTAAAAACCCTTTCACTTCAGGGTCTCTGCTGAGAACAGAAATATTTATTACTCTAAAAGAGGAAGCAACTATTTCACATTTGACTTGCTCCCAAAGAACTCCATATTGTCAATGTCTTGACTTAACCAAAAAGAAAATGTGGAGAAGACAAATGAAAGTTGATCAAATGTGGCATGGACTTTGGGTCAAATTTTACACAAATTTAGGCCAGGTGCAGTGGCTTACACCTGTAATCCCAGCACTTTGGGAGGCTGAGGTGGGTGGATTGCTTGAGCCCAGGAATTTGAGACCAGCCTGGGCAAACACCATCTCTACAAAAAATACAAAAAGTAGCTGGGCATGATGGCGCACACCTGTAGTCCCAGCTACTCAGAGGCTGAGGTGAGGGGATCACCTAAACCCAAGAGGTCAAAGTTGCAGTGAGCTGTGATGGTGCCACTGCACTCCAGCCCGGGTGACAGAGTGAGAACCTGTCTCAAAAACAATTAAAAAAAAAAAAAACAATTTATAGTCAAAAAACTGGCCCCAGGCCAAGGGCAGTGGCTCATGCCTGTAATCCCAGCACTTTGGGAGGCCAAGGTGGGCAGATCATTTGAGGTCAGGAGTTCGAGACCAGCCTGGCCAACATGGCG
>NW_012104094.1:0-832 GCF_000951045.1 Mandrillus leucophaeus
GTCGTAGATGATACGCAAGTATTTGTGTGTAGTTGTGTTCCAATAAAACTTTATTGGTAGCAGACCAGCTCTGCTTAGGGCTGTAGTTTTCCTACCCATCCTAAAGTAATAAATTTTATGCTTGAAAATTTAAAATTGATCATCTAGTTATCCACACAAATCAGGATTATGACAGTAGTGTGGAAATCGATTCCCTTGCTTGCATATCTTTATGTACCCCCTAGGGATATGTGTATTCCAGTTTAAAGACCAGGACTTGATTTCCAAGATGTTGTAGAGGGAATTCATGTATTTTTGTCATTTTGTTTGGGTGAGAAGTGAGGTGGCCCTCACAGTGTAATTTTCCAGGGCCGTAACTTTGGTTCCCTATGTGAACGGTATTCTTTTTTTTTTTTTTTTTTTGAGACGGAGTCTCGCTCTGTCGCCCAGGCTGGAGTGCAGTGGCCGGATCTCAGCTGTGAGCAGTATTCTTTCTGGCAAAAGGAGACATTTGAACTAATTTTTTTTATGTGGTAGACACTATATGGATTATCTCATTTAATCTTAAAATAATCCATATGGTATCTTAATCTTAAAATAATTCATATAGTGATTCTATGAGATAGGGGTATAATTGGCATAATTCCCTACAGATGAGGCAGTTGAGACTCAGATTAGGTAATTTGCCCAGGTCGTAGTGCTGGTTAGTAAGGAAGTACAGAAGTGAACCGGGGCGACCAGGGTGCAGTGGCTCACGTCTGTAATCCCAGCACTTTGGGAGGCTGAGGCGGGCGGATCACGAGGTCAGGAGATCGAGACCATCCTGGCTAACACGGTGAAACCCCATCTCTAC
>NW_012104094.1:5447-6284 GCF_000951045.1 Mandrillus leucophaeus
GTCTGCCTTGTTTTGAGTGGTGGTCAAGTGTGAATTGATATGTAAAATTTCATGGAGGTGTACACTTAAAATATGTAGACTGACTTACTGTATATATTATACCTTGATAGAAAAGTAGGAAATAAAAAACAAGATTGGTTCCTTGTAGCTCCTATATCTCCTGTACATCTTATGACATGGAGGTGTTAGCTCTATAATTGATGGAGCCCCTTCCCTAGTCTGATTAGGAACACAGTTGATGGATACTGTACTTGTTTTAGATTTACTGTTTTCTATAAATAACATAATTTTCTTTATAGAATAAACCTGTTTGAGGAGTTTTGAATAATGCATTCATGTATTTTACCAAGTGAAGTGTCTGAGGAAAGGGCAGTTTGTTGCACTTTCAGTGGTTACATTTTTAAAAGTTTCTATTAATATTGACTACATAGAAGAACACTTATGAATGAGTATCCACATTTTCTAAGTATTAAAAATTCTATTCAGTTACTATTACCGTAATATAAACTTGAATGTACAACATGAGTGTCTTAAAGATATATGTTAAATAAAGAATAAAGCCTTTTCATCTCTGGTTAATTTCTGGTGCTTTTTATTCTGCATCTGAGTAGAATTATGATGGATTATAAATGATAGGAAAGGAAACTCATGCTTTTGTGACATTAGACAAAGGTTGATCAGGAAGGGAAAAAAGTCTAAAATATGTGTATTTTGTGCCTTTTTACCATCATCATTGTTGAAATTGTGTTGCATTGAAAATTTACCCAAGGGCCAGGCACAGTGGCTCATGCCTGTAATCCCAGCACGGAGGCTGAGGTGAACAGATCACCTGAGGTC
>NW_012104095.1:0-359 GCF_000951045.1 Mandrillus leucophaeus
AACACCACGTGAGCCACATTAAAAAGGTGAAAAACTGGGGAAATTAATTTTAATCATGTACTTTAACCCGATTCATCCAGAATACCATTTCAACACGTAGTCAACATAAACACTATTAGTGAGCTACTTTACCATCTTTTGCTTGCACTGAGTCTTTGAAATCCAGCGTCTTTTTAAATAGTTACGTCGCATCTCAATTTGGACTGGCCACACCTCAAGTGCTCAAGAGCAACACGTGGCCAGTGGCTGCTGTACTGGACAACGTAGGTGCAGCGCGAAGAGCAAGGCTCTCAGCAGCTGGTGGCAGAGCTCTGGGCAAGACTCTTCCATACTGGGTCTGCCCATCTCTGATGAAACAA
>NW_012104095.1:4109-5132 GCF_000951045.1 Mandrillus leucophaeus
GGCACACAGAGGGTACTCAATACTTGTTGGATGGATGAACATACTAGAGGTTTTGCAGGTCATAGGTCGCTTTCTTGATGACTCATCTTTGCCATTGTAGCACAAAAGCGGCCACAATGTGCAAACAAATGGATGTGGCTGTGTTCTGATAAAACTCTACACAACAGGTGGGCAGCCTGGACCCCTAAACTGGTACCAAAAGTGTTATTTTGGAAAATGTTGTCAATATGTGGAGGTAAAAAATTATAGTTCTTATTCATTTTCTAAGCTCTCCTAAGTCACCTTCAATGTGAAAGTATTTCCCTCTATGGTTTTTTGTTTTTTTTTCATAGCCCCTTTATTCAGGGCAATAAAGAACAACACAGCTTGTCCATACATGGAAAAAGAGACAGGAAAATACAAAGATCATTTCAGGTCAAAGAAAGTGGGATCAAATGATATCAAGAGATGACACAGTGTTAGGGTTAAGTGAAGGAAGCCAGCCAAGCTAAGAGGTACCACTCAGGTGCTTCTCCTAGTATGGACCACCTGCCTAAATACCTACCTACATTCATTCATTCATTCATTCATTCATTCATTCATTCATTCATTCAGACAGGGCCTCACTCTGTCACTAGGCTGCAGTGCAGTGGTGTGATCACAGCTTACTACAGCCTCCACCTCCTGGGCTCAAGCAATTCTCCCACCTCAGCCTCCTATGTAGCTGGGACCACAGGCATGCACTGCCATGCTTGACTAATTCTTTTTCTGTAGACATGGGATTTTCCTATGTTTCCAGCCCAAGCTGGTCTCGAACTCCTGGGCTCACGTGATCTGTGTGCCTTGGCCTCCCAAGGTGCTGGGATTATAGGTGTGAGTCACCACGCCTGGCCTTGGACCACCCACATTAAAATTTCCTAATGGCACTTGTTGAAAATGCAGATTCCTGGGGCCACCTTATAGCTACTGGAAAAGAATATTTTTGTAGCCAGGCGTGGTGGTGCACACATGTAGTCCCAGCTACTTGAGAGGCAGAGATAGAAG
>NW_012104096.1:0-667 GCF_000951045.1 Mandrillus leucophaeus
CACACTTGTAATCCTAGCTACTCAGGAGGCTGAGGCAAGAGAATTGCTTGAACCCAGGAGGCAGACATTGCAGTGAGCTGAGATCGTACCACTGCACTCCAGCCTGGGCAACAGAGCGAAACTCTGTATCAGAGATAGATAGATAGATACATAGGTAGATAGATAGATAGAAAGAAAGAAAATGTGGTGTATATATACCATGGAATACTACTCAGCCATAAAAAGGAACAAAATGATGGCATTAGCAGGAACCTGGATGGCATTGGTGACCATTAATCTAAGTGAAGTAACTCAAGAATGAAAAACCAAACATCATTATGTTCTCACTTACAACTGAGAGTTAAGCTACGAGGACACAAAGGCATAAAAATGATATAATGAACTCTTGAGGACTCGGGAGGAAGGGTGGGAGATGGGTGAGGGATAAAAAACTACATATTGAGTACAATGTACACTGCTCAGGTGATGGGTGCACCAAAATCTCAGAAATCACCACTAAATAAATTATCCATGTAACCAAACACCACCTGTTCCCCCAAAACTACTGAAATAAAAATATACATATAGGCTGGGTGCAGTGGCTCACACCTGTAATCCCAGCACTTTGGGAGGCTGAGACAGGCGGATCACTTGAAGTCAGGCATTTGAGAGCAGCCTGGCCAACATG
>NW_012104096.1:5561-6899 GCF_000951045.1 Mandrillus leucophaeus
AAAAAAAAAAAAAAAAAAAAAAATTTACTTGACATATACCTCATGTGAGACCTTGTTTTAGGTGCCAGGTGCTTATTTTCTAGGTAGAAGAAACAGAAAATAAACAACTGACAAAGTAAATACATAGTATATCAGAGGGTGCTAAGAACTCCAAGGAAAAATAAAGCAGAATAAGGAAGGAAAGGAGTGCCCAGAGGAGGTAAAGAGGACAGGATTTAATGTAGGAGAATAGGTACAAAAAGCATCTCCAAAAAGGCCATTTAGGCCAGCCTGGGCAACAGAGTGAGACTCTGTCTCAAAAAAAAAAAATCAATCAATCAACCAATCAATAATAAAAAAATACAATGTTAAATTGTATGGTTTGTGAATTATATCTCAATAAAGCTGCTTTGGCCAGGCATGGTGGCCTGTAATCCCAAAATTCTGGGAAACCAAGGCAGATGAATCACTTGAGGCCAGGAGTTCCAGCCCGGGCAACACAGCAAGACCCCATCTCTACAAAAATTTTTAAAAATAAGGCAGGTGCAGTGGCATGTACCTGCAGTCCCAGCTACTCTAGGGAGACTGAGGCAGAAGGATCGCTTGAATCCTGGCGTTCAAGGCTGCAGTGAGCTATGAACACATTACTACACTCTAGCCTGGGCAAAAGAGTGAGACTCTCTCTTTAAAAAAAATAAAATAAAATCTGGCCGGGAGCAGTGACTCACGCCTGTAATCCCAGCACTTGGGGAGGCCAAGGCGGGTGGATCACTTGAGGTTAGGAGTTTGAGACCGGCCTGGTCAACACGGCAAAACTAATCTAAAATTCTACTGAAAACACAGAAGTTACCCAGACGTGATGGTGTGGTTTCGCCATATTGGTCAGACTGGTCTTCAACTCCGGACCTCAAGTGATCCGCCTGCCTTGGCCTCCGAAAGTGCTGGGATTACAGAAGTGAGCCACCGTGACCAGCCTAATGAAGCTGTTTTTATAAAAAGGCATACTGATAACCATAAAAAAAAAGAGTATTCCAGGAAAAGAAAAAAACAGAGGCTGGGCAAGGGGCTTATGACTGTAATCCCAACACTGGGAGGCCAAGGCAGGAGGATCGCTTGAGCCCAGGAGGTCAAGATCAGCCTGTGCAACTGAGGGAGACCCCATCTGCACAAATAATTTTTTAAAATTAGCCAGATGCGGTGGAGGGCACCTGTGGCCACAGCTACTTGGGAGGCTAAGGTGGGAGGTTTGCTTGACCCCAGGAAGCCAAGACTGCAGTGAGCCACGATCGCCACCACTGCACTCCAGCCTGAACGGCAAAGCAAGATCCTGTCTCCCTTTTTTTTTTTTTTTTTTTTTTT
>NW_012104097.1:0-3958 GCF_000951045.1 Mandrillus leucophaeus
CATGGCCCATGACACAGCTCTTAGGAGATTCCGAGACCATGTGCTGGAGGTGGTTAGGGCACAGCCTGGTTTCATACATTTTTGGGAGACATGAGACATCAATCAAGTACATTTAAGATGTATATTGGTTAGCTTCAGAAAGGCAGGAGGACTCAAAGTAGGGGGCTTCCAGGTTATAGGTAGATTTGAACATTTTCTGGTTGACAATTGGTTGAGTTTATCTAAAGACCTGGGATCAATGGAAAGGAAATGTTCAGGTTAAGATAAAAGACCAAGGTTCTTTTGAAGCCTCATAGTGGCTGCCCTTAGAAACCTGTCTCTTATACACATCTAGATGTGTATAAGAGACAGTGGTCAGGCTGGTCTCGAACTCCGAACCTCAGGTGATCCGTCTGCCTCGACCTCCCAAAGTGCTGGGATTACAGGCGTGAGCCACCGCGCCCAGCCAAGACCAAAGTTGTTTTATTATTTTTATTTATTTATTTATTTAGTTTTGAGACAGAGTCTTGCTCTGTTGCCCAGGCTGGAGTGCAGTGGCGCAATCTCGGCTCACTGCACGCTCAGCCACCCCAGTTCATGCCATTCTCCTGCCTCAGCCTCCCAAGTAGCTGGGACTACAGGCGCCCACCACAGCACCTGGCTAATTTTTTTGTATTTTTAGCAGAGACACGGTTTCACCGCGTTAGCCAAGATGGTCTCTATCTCCTGACCTCGTGATCTGCCCACCTTGGCCTCCCAAAGTGCTGGGATTACAGGCGTGAGCCACCGCGCCCAGCCCAAAGTTCTTAATGTGCTGAGGAAGCCTTCTGGTAGCAGGCTTCAGAGAGAATAGATTGTAAATGGTTTTTATTAGACTCAGAAAGGGTGCCACACTCTTAGTTGATTATCTCCTGGACCTGAAAAAAGGGAAAAGGGGATTCTCTATAGAATGTAGATTTTTCCCCCACAAGAGACGACTTTGCAGGGCAATTTCAAGATATGGCAAGGAAATATATTTGGGGTTAAAATGTTTTGATTTCTTTCCTTATTTGTTATGTTATGCCAGAGCCAGTTTGGAAAGTAGGCCACTTTATACAGGGTTAAATAAAACCCCTCTGATGAGACTTTACCGTTTGTAGGGCATGACTCCTCAGGCCGCTTAGGTAGAAATTTGGGCAAGAGAAGGAAAAAAGTCAGAGTTTAGTCCTTAGGGTTAAAATAAGCCCATCAGAGTGGGCCTTTGTCTAATCTGACTTGTGTCTTCATAAGAAGAGATTTGCACACACAGAGAGGCGCCAGGGATGCTCCACGTGAGGACAGACCTTGTGAGGACGCAGTGAGTAGACGGCCGTCTGCAAGCCAAGGAGAGAGGCCTCACAAGCAACAGCCTTGATCTTGGACTTTCAGCCTCCAGAACTTTGAGAAAATAAATTGCCGCTGCTAGAGCCACTCAGCCTGTGGTACTTTGTTATGGAGGTCCTGGCAAAAGAACACACAGATGAACTCCCATATCACTGCAGAGCCCACCTTCCATCCCCCCAACCCCAGATCTGAGTTTCCAGCTCTTCACGAGGGGTCTCCCGACCCTTCCACCTCCTACTGGATGGAGCGTGCTCATCTCCTCTTCCCTCTATTCCAAACTTCAGTGCAGGCACTCCACAATCCTGCAGCTGCAATGTGAGCCAGTTTAGCCCCTCTGTATGTGGGCAATATACACCAAAATTATTTTTAAATGCACCTAAGACCTTTTGGCCCAGCAATTTCATGTCTAAAAATTTTCCCTAAGTGAAGCCATCCTCACAGGGTTAACAATCATTCTGGACAGAAATATAGTTATAATTAAGCCTTAATCAGGCTGCACTTTGACTCACTTCCTTGAAATCGAAAGTTACGTAACACTAGATACTGACCAGTCATATCCCTGTTGTTGCTATACGTAGGATTTCTGACATAAGAATCAGCCAAATCAGGAGGATTGCTTGAAGTCAGGAGTTCGCGACCAGCCTGGGCAACAAAGCAAGATCCCAACTCTACAAAATTATTAAATTAAAAAAAATTTTTTTAAAAGAATGCTTAAGCAGATCCTGAATTTCAGCAGAACAGATGATGACAACTAGTTTAAGATCTCCACGAAGGAACTGTTTTCTCAGCATGATAATACAGCTTCTTCATCTCCTTGTCCCATGACTTCACCCTGCACTCTTCAGCCAATCACTTTGGTCCACTCCAAAATCTTTAAAATCTCTAGCTCCAAATTCTTTTTTTTTTTTTTTTTTTTTGAGGCGGAGTCTCGCTCTGCCGCCCAGGTTGGAGTGCCGTGGCCGGATCTCAGCTCACTGCAAGCTCCGCCTCCTGGGTTCACGCCATTCTCCGGCCTGAGCCTCCCGGAGGCTGGGACTACAGGCGCCCGCCACCTCGCCCGGCTAGTTTTTTGTATTTTTAGTAGAGACGGGGTTTCACCGTGTTAGCCAGGATGGTCTCGATCTCCTGACCTCGTGATCCACCCGTCTCGGCCTCCCAAAGTGCTGGGATTACAGGCTTGAGCCACCGCGCCCGGCCGGTAGCTCCAAATTCTTTGGGGAGATGGGTTTGAAGTTCCCTTCCATGTCCTCATTTGGTGGCCCTACGATAAAACCTCTTTCTCTGCTGCAACCAGGTTTCAGCTTACTGACTTGCTGTGCCTGTTGGGCAACAAATCTATTATGGCTACATAAGGAAATAATCAAAAGCATATATAGTTAGAGAAAAGAAACCAGAAGGATAATTTATTTGTTCATTACAATGGATACTTATTACTATGTGTCAGACATAATTCTAGGCACTCCTATTACAGTGAATAAAGTAGACAGAAGCCCCACCCACTGAGAGCCAGGCAGTAAATCAGCTAACCAAATGAATCATACATTAGGAGGAAATATATATTTTTTCACATTAAGGTTCTAAGGAGGAAATAAATATTATGGAGGAAAAAATAAAGCAGAAAGGGGGCATGAAGAGCAGACGATATGGTTCCAGTTTTCAATAGAGCTGTCAAAATGGGCCTAAGAATGTGAAAACTGGCATCAGTTTTCAGGCAGTTAACAGCAAGGTGTCGACAGTTGTTACTGCTGGTTGGTGAAATTATGGGTAATTATATTCTTTTATACTTTTCTGTACTTTCCAAATATAGTACAATTAGCATACTTGCTTTTGCAATTTAAAAAATCCCACAATAAATGTTACTTAAAAAAAACACTGACACCTTCAATTGGTCCCCATTTTCTACAGAATACAGTCCAACTCCTCCTCCATGGGCCTCTTCCCTTTCATCTAAACTTATCCTTCATTCCTTGACTGTCTTTTCCAGTCGACCTGATACCCTGTGACCCAGATTTGCCAAATAGGGTTGTCAGATTTAGCAAATAAAAGTACAGGACACCCAGTTAAATAACTTCAGATAAACAATGAATAATGCAACATTTGAGACATACTAAAAAACTATTTGTTGTACATCTGAAATTCAAGTTTAACTGAGCATTGTATGCTTTTCCTAGCAATCTGACAAGTGATCTTCCTTCCCCTGTGCTGGAATAGTCTCTTTTCCATCTTTCCAAATTTTTCCAGCTGATCAGAGGGTGGGGAAGAGGGATGGATGTGGGTGGGAATGAAAGATAAGCCTGCCTATCAACTCCTGTATTTAATATAAGATATTCCTGGGGACCGGGCGCGGTGGTTCATGCCTGTAATCCCAGCACTTTGGGAGGCCAAGGCGGGCAGATCACCTGAGGTCAGGGGTTCGAGACCAGCCTGGCCAGCATGGTGAAACCTTGTCTCTACTAAAAATACAAGAATTAGCTGGGCATGGTGGTGCATGCCTGTAGTTCCAGTTACTCGGGAAGCTGAGGCAGGAGAATCGCTTGAACATGGGAGGCAGAGGTTGCAGTGAGCCGAGATCATGCCACTGTACTCCAGCCTGGTAACAGAGTGAGACTCCTCTCAA
>NW_012104098.1:0-374 GCF_000951045.1 Mandrillus leucophaeus
GTCTTTAAGACACTCACATAATTAGTAATGACCCAGTCTTTAAGTGGTAGAAAAAGCTATATCATACAAATGAAAAACAAAAGTGAACAGGAGTAGCTTTTCTTAATGTTACATAAAAGAGACTAAATCAACAATAGTAATAAAAGACAAAGAAGCACACTATATAATGAATAAAGGGTCCAATACAACAAGAAAATTTAACTGTCATAAACACATATGCACCAGAGCATTATATTCATAAAATGAAGTATTTGGCCAGGCACAGTGGCTCATGCCTGTAATCCCAGCACTTTAGGAGGCTGAGGCAGGTGGATCACCTGAGGTCAGGAGTTCAAGACCAGCCTGGCCAACATGGCAAAACCCCATCTCTAATA
>NW_012104098.1:3044-6036 GCF_000951045.1 Mandrillus leucophaeus
AAAAAAAAAAAAAAAGATTACTGATTCTTTTCATTTTGTTTTCCAGAGGGGAAAAAACACTTTTTGTGAGGTATTTATAGCTTTTAACAATTGAATAAAGTATACTCCTGTAAACAAAATTTGAAACATATTTCTTTCTCTCTAATTTCTCTAGAAATTAAAAACCATTTGTGAGAATTCTTAATTTATGGCAATTTAATTATTTACATAAGTTCAATAAAAATCTGTTCTCTTTTATAATAGGACACAATTAGAGATACTGGTTATTTTGCCAAGGCTTTGACATATTTTCAGAAATGATCAGACTACTTTAAAAAATTAAAGTTGACTTATAGAGTTGATAAAAGTTCCTTAAAAATGGCCTTGTATCTTGTCTATGAAATTTCTTTACAAAGTTACTGAACTGTAATAAATAAGAAATGTCACTTTCTAACAGGCCCAGAAACACCAAGTTATTTTGATATTTCAAAAAGAGAAAAATTTACCCAATTCATACAGGTATCTACAGTTATAGATAAATCATTGACTTGAGTAATCTGAAGAGACTTTTAAAAGTTTAACCTGAGATTCCTTATTAAAAAGTTTCAGCAAAGCCAACTTAAAAGAGCCTATATGGCCAATCACTACTCTTGCTGTATTTTATGCAAATAATCTGGCCATCTATAAAAAGATTAAAACTTTGCCAATACATTTTTTACATTATTTTTTCTTTAATAAAAGTGAGAGACTGGACAAAAATTACGGTATACAGAAGTATAGGCTGGGCGCAGTGGCTCATGCCTGTAATCCCAGCATTTTGGGAGGCCGAGGTGGGTGGATCATGAGGTCAAAAGATCAAGACCATTCTGGCCAACATGATGAAACCCCATCTGTACTAACAATACAAAAATTAGCTGGGTGTGGTGACACACACCTATAGTCCCAGCTACTTGGGAGGCTGAGGCAGGAGAATCGCTTGAACAGGAGGTGGAGGTTGAAGTGAGCCAAGATTGCGCCACTGCACTCCAGCATGGGCGACACAGCGAGACTCCATCTCAAAAAAAAAAAAAAAAACCGAAGTATTCATAAAACAAATACTGCACTAGTCCTACAAAAAGAGACTGGTAGCAATACAATAATAGTGGGGGACTTCGACACTCCATTGACAGTACTATCACCAGTCATTACATGACAGCATTATCAATGAGGCAGAAAATCAACAAAGAAACTCTGGACTTAAACTGAATTCTAGACCAGGTGGACCTGGTAGACATTTAAGGATTATTATACCTAACAACTTCAGAATGTACATTTTTCTCATCTATGCATAGAACATTCTCCAAAAATAATTATATATTTGGCTATAAAGTAAGTCTCAATAAGTTCAAAAAATCAAAATAACATCAAGTATCTTCTGGGACCAAAGTGGAATAAAATTGGAAATCAATTCCAAGAGGAACTATCAAAACCGTATAAGTACATGGAAACTAAACAACTTGCTCCTGAATAACTTTTGGGTAAACAACAAAATTGAGGCAGAAATAAAAAAATTAAATGCAAATGAAAAGAGACACACAACATACCAAAACCTCCAGGAGACAGCAAGCTCAGTGCTAAGAAAAAATTTATAGTATTGAATGCCTACATCCAAAAGATGGAAGGATCTCAAGTTGATGACCTAATGTTGCACTTCAAGGAACTAAACAAGAACAAATAAAACCCAAAGCTAGCAGAAGAAAAGAAATAATAATGATCAGAGGAGAAATAAATGAGACTGAAACCAAAAAATACAAAGGATCAATGAAATGAAAATTTGGTTATTTGAAAGAATAAACAAAACTGATAGACTTCTAGCTAGATTAACCAAGAAATAAAGAAGATTCTAATAAATATAATCAGAAATGATAAAGGTGACATACAACTGATACCATAGCAATGCAAAAGATCGTAAGAGACTACTAGGAACATCCCTATGCAAACAAACTGGAAAACCTAGAGGAAATGGATAAATTCCTGGAAATGATTTTCTGTTTTCCAATCCAGATGCCTTTACTTTCTTTCTCTTGCCTGGTTGATTTGGTTAGGACTTCCAGTAATATGTTAAATATGAGTGTTGAGAGTCGATATTCCCCATCTTTTTCTAGTTCTTAGGGGAAATGCTTTCAACTTTTCCCCATTCAATAGGATGTTTGCTGTGGGTTTGTCATACATGGCTCTTATCTTTTTGAGGAATATTTTTTGATGCCTTGTTTTTGAGGGTTTTTAAATCATGAAGGGATGTTGGATTTTATCAAATGCTTTTTCTACATCTATTGATGTGATCATATGATTTTTGCTTTTAATTATATTTATGTGGTAAATCACATTTACTGGTTTATGTATGTTCAATTATTTTTGGATCCCTGCAATAAAACCCATGTGTTCATGATATATTTTCTTTTTGATGTGCTGTTGGATTTAGTTTGCTAACATTCTATTGAGAATTTTTGCATCTGTGTTCATCAGGGACACACTGGCCTGTAGCTTTATGTTGTTGTTGTGTCCTTGCTTGATTTTGGTATTAGAGTAATAATTTTTTTAAAAAAATTAGTTAGGTAGTCCTCTATTTCTAGGAAAAGTTTTAGTAGGACTTGTGTCAGCTCTTTGTACATTTGGTAAAACTTAGCAGTGAATCTGCACCTGAGCCTTTCTTTTTCTTAGAAGATTATGAATTAATGGTATAATTGAATTATATGTTATCTGTCTGTTGATTTTTATTTCTTTCTGGTTCAATTTTTAAATATCTTAGTTATGTTCTCTGTAATAATTATGATAATTATGTTAAATTGTGTGTCACAAAAATAACCAAATTTCCTTTTCAATTATGCCTTTATCTGTGACTATTCTAAGGCTTTTGTTATCTATAGATAATTGTTAGCTTTTACTTTGATTCTTCTACAGATCAAATTTACTTCTTTGGCCGGGCGCGGTGGCTCAAGCCTGTAATCCCAGCACTTTGGGAGGCCGAGACGGG
>NW_012104098.1:7313-31324 GCF_000951045.1 Mandrillus leucophaeus
ATACTACACCTGTTTTTAGAGGCTAGCCTTGTCCATTATATTTGGATTTTTACTATTTGTCTACAATTTATTTAGACTAGATTGGACATTCATTCCTGACTATAACATTTCTTACCACAGACCCTCTGACTGGTTTTCTGTGCTTTTTTCACAGATACTCCAAGATTTTTACTTCACTTTACAAGGGGTCTTAAAGTTTGGATTCACAATTCTGTTAATAGGGCTTATAATTTACCTCATAGTTCACTGTTCAATTAAATGTTACACTAAAATAATAGACAAAAATACCAAATTTGTTCATACTATATCCCTGACTAGGCACTCACAAATATTTAGAGTTACTAACTGAGAATTTCATTCCTCTAATCCTGACTCGCACCACGGCTATGCCCCTTGCCAGGAAAAAATTCTAGAGCAATCTTTGCCAAATGTGTACCATATTAATTCTTACACCTCAAGATTGAAAAGGAGATCAAGTCTAGGGAAAACCAAAGCTGTTCCCAAGAATATTTTATAAAATTAAGGGGAAAAATAAAATACAAATAGGCTTACAATATAATCAGCAGTAATCAGTAAGACAGTTTGCCCTTCGGCCCATTTTCTTGTATTAAGTTGCTATTTACTTCCCCAGGATAATGCAGCCCTTGTCATAAGACTCTGCTCCTTTTCTCTAGTATAGATACAATCTGAGACATTACAAGATAATAAGCTTTCTGTGTGATTTTCTCCTTTAGGTTCCACTTACTAATAAAACTAGCATTGCCAGCTAGTCTAAAGGGCACAGCAAGGAGCTGAATCATTAAAAAAAAAAGTTTCTACATTCTGATAATTTCATCATCCTCCTTATCTCTGTTCACTGATGACATGATAGGAAACCCTGAGACTCTTCCAAAAGACTCCTAACTTTGATAAATGACTTCCGCAGAGTTTCAGGATACAAAAATTAATGTACAAAACATCACAGGCATTTCTATACATGAATAACATTCAAGCTGACAACTAAATCAGGAACTCAGTCTCATTTAAAATTGCCATGCAAATATATGTATATATGTACACACACGTACATACACACACGCATACACACACACACAAACAGGCATACATTTAACCAAGAAGGTAAAAGATCTCCACAAGGAGAACTATAAAATACTGATTAAAGAAATTGCAGATGACGCAAACAAATAGAAAAACATCCCATGCTTTTGGAACTGAAAATATTAATATTATTAAAATGATCATACTTCCAAAGCAATCTACAATATAAATGCAATTTCTATCAAATTACTAATGTCATTTTTCATAGAATTTGAGAAAACAATCTTAAAATTCGTATGAAATAATAAAAAAGCCAAATAGCCAAAGCAATCTTAAAGCAAAAAGAACAAAGCTGGAGGTATCACAATACCTGACTACAAATTATATTGTAAGTCTTTAGTGACTAAAACTGCATGGTTCTGGTACAAAAATACATACATAGATCTATTAAACAGACTAGAGAACCCAGAAATAAAGCCACATATCTATGACTAACTTATATTTTCCGATGTCAGCAAAAATAGACAATGGGGAAAGAAAGAAACAATGATAATAAACAATATCTTTCAATAAATGGCAATGGAAAACTGGCTAGTCACATGCAGAAGAATGAAACTGGACCCATACTTCTCACAACATGCAAGAATTAACTCCAGATGGATTAAAGACTTAAATGTAAGACCTGAAAATATAAAAATAAATATAAAAATCCTGAAAGAAAACTTAAGAAAAACTCCTCTGGACATTTGGCCTAAGCAAAGAATTTATGACTAAGACCTCAAAACAAGTGCAACAAAACCAAAAATATACAAATGGGACTTAAACTAAAAAGCTTCTGCATAACAACAGCAGCAAATTAACAGAGTAAACTGGCAACCTACAGAATTGAAGAAAATATTTGCAAATTATAACTCCAACAAAAGACTAATCTCCAGAATCTACAAAAGGACTAAAAAAACTCAACAACAACAACAAAAAAACCCATTAAAAAGTAGATGTGTTAGTCTGTTTGTATCGATATAAAGGAAAAACTGAGACTGGGTAATTTATTAAGAAAACAATTTTAGGCCGGGCGCGGTGGCTCACGCCTGTAATCCCAGCACTTTGGGAGGCCGAGGTGGGCGGATCACAAGGTCAGGAGATCGAGACCATCCTGGCTAACACAGTGAAACCCCATCTCTACTAAAAATACAAAAAATTAGCTGGGCGCGGTGGCGGGCGCCTGTAGTCCCAGCTACTCAGGAGGCTGAGGCAGGAGAATGGCGTGAACCTGGGGGGCGGAGCTTGCAGTGAGCCGAGATCGGGCCACTGCACTCCAGCCAGGGGGACAGAGTGGGACTCCGTCTCAAAAAAAAAAAAAAAAAAAAGAAAACAATTTTATTTGGCTTGTGGTTCTGCAGGTATACATGAACCATAGTGCTGGCATTTGCTTCTGGTGAGGGCCTCAGTGAGCTAACAATCATGGTAGAAGGTGAAGAGGAGCCAGCTTGTCACATGGTGAGAGAGTGAACAAGAGAGAGAATAGGGAGGTGCCACATGCTTTTAAACAATCTCGTGTAAACTCAGAGAAAGAGCTCACTCATTACTGTGAGGTGAGCACCAAGCCATTCATGAGGGATCTGTCCTCATGACTCAACCACTTCCCACTATGCCCCATTTCCAACACTGGGGATGGCATTTCAACATGAAATTTGGAGGGGACATACATCCAAACTATTATCAATGGGCAAAGGATATGAATAGACACTTCTCAAAAGAAGTCATACAAGTGGCCAATAAACATGTAAAAAAGGTAAACATCACTAATCATCAGAGAAATGCAAATTAAAACCACAATAAGATACCACATCACACCAGTCAGAGTGGTTATTACTAAAAAGTCAAAAAACCATAGATGTTGGTGTGGATGTGGAGAAAACAGAATGCTTATACACTATGGGAGTGGAAATTAGTAAAACTTCTATGGAAAACAGTAGGAAGATTTGTCAAATAACTAAAAATAGAACTACTATTCGACCCAGCAATCTCACTATGGGGTATCTACCCAAAAGAAAAGAAGTTATTATATCCAAAGACACCTGTACTCACATGTTTACTACAGCACTATCCACAATAGCAAAGTCATGAAATCAACCTAAGTGTGCATCAATGGATGATGGGATTAAGCATATATACACTATGGAATTCCATGCAACCATGAAAAAGAATGAAATTATGTTTTCTGCAGCAATATGAGCAAAGCTGGGGGCCATTATTCTAAGTGAAATAATTCAGAAACATAAAAATCATAAATCGCTTATTCTAACTTTTAAAGAGGAACTAACAAATGAGTACACATGCACATAAAGATATAAAAAATAGAAACTGAGGACTCTGAAAAGGAGGAGTATGGGAGGGGCATGAGGGTTGAAAAATTACCTGTTGGGTACAATGTTTACTATTTGGGTGATTGGTATACTAGAAACCCAAACCTCACCATTATGCATTATATCCACTTAACAAACATGCACATATATCCCCTGAGTCTAAAATTTAAAAAGATAAAAATTAAAAATAAATTAACTAAAGGTGGCTAAGAAAATGGTTTGTGAGTATGTAATATATAACAGATCAGCTGGTCCAATCTCACATCCCTTCTTTTTCTTTTTTTTTTTTTTTGAGACGGAGTCTTGCTCTGTGGCCCAGGCTGGAGTTCAGTGGCTTGATCTCAGCTCACTGCAACGTCTGCCCAAGCAATTCTCCTGCCTTAGCCTTCTAAGTAGCTGGGATTACAGGCATGCACCACCACGCCTGGCTAATTTTTGTATTTTAAGAAAAGATAGGGTTTCGCCATGTTAGCCAGGCTGGTCTCAAACTCCTGGGCTAAAGCAATCCACCCACCTCGGCCTCCCAAAGTGCTAGGATTACAGGCGTGAGCCACTGTCTCTGGTCTTCATATCCCTTCTATTCCAGTTAACAAGAGCTTCGGGAGGGAGGGTATTCAACATCCCTTGAGTACCAATTGTTGGTATAAGTTGTTTATTGTGGGTAACATTCAAAAAATATGCTTAATAAATGCTAGCTAGCAAAAACTGTTTCATTAGAATGTGGAGTAAGTTTAGGGTCTTGCTAAAATCATTTCTCCCGGTATGAGTGTTAGCAGCAAGTTGGCTGTATAACAAAGCAGGCATTGATAAAGAAGTTATCTCATGGATTCATCAGCTGAATAATGCCCCACCCACTTTTGCTCCTTGGTTGCCAGCCTTCAAACTTGTCAGAAGATGGTGACAAGAGTAGAGATTCTGGTATCAAAAATGGAGTGAAGTGATAGACCTGAGTACTAACTTCTTGATGATAGAGCTAGGTACTATTTCTTTTACACCTCAACCTCTCCAAATGACCAATGGGCCTAAATTCACCAGACCCTAGGCAGATGGCACTGTGACCACGACTAGGTCTAGTGCTCATACAGGGATATGGGCATTATTCTTTTCCAATAAATCAAGAATTTTGTAATCTGTGAAATAAAAATCAAGTGTGTATTAGAACAGTCATTAATGTTGGTGATATACCAAAGAGTCAAATCTAGCTAGATTTGTAGTGGCATCAGAAGAACATTGGGAGAAGCATTGAGATCATCAGCATTATTATGTTTTCTTTGATAAACTCTCTTCTTTGGGGAAGACACCTATAAACATAAAGCAGGTTATTTAAAGCCAGCTAAAGATTGAATATACACAGTCAAATATCAGACAGTCTTTGGAGTCCTTATGACTAAATTCACAACTTGCTGCTAACAATGTTCGATTATTACCTATAGTCAAGCTTGATAGATGGCAAGTATGCAGTGGCAAATCATGAATCACTGCTCATCACAGATGTAGGCTCTTTAATAAGTACAGTTGGCATTTTAATTAATAATATTTTGGCTGTCACAAGGGAAGAGCGTTGACTAGATGCAGCTATTATATGCCTCTCCATAGGGTGGCACCAAAATAGCAAGTAGATATTCATAGTTCGAATGAGTCATCTAAGAGAGAACACCAATATTCAATAGAGAAATTATTGGAAGCAACAAAGTCAAAGAATGAAAGGGAAATGAGGCAGCCTTCTCAGTTGGGATTGACTGGGAGCTGGAAGAAGCTCCCAGACACAGGGAAAGGGTAAATGTGTGATCCCCAGGGCTCCACATTCCTGCCATGGACTTACACAGTCTTAGCCAAGAGCAAGCCCCTCAGCACCGTGAGCCTAGAAACTAACATAGGGAGCTGCCTACAGATTGCACAGAGGCACCGCTTAAGAGAGGGAGCTCATGTTGGGTCCCACAGGCTTCTGAGCCTTGAGCACCTGCAATATGGCACCATTCTGAGAGCTCAATTCCAAAAGGACTGCATCCTGTCCTGGAGCTGATGGTGCTGCTGCTATCGTCAGGCCTGGGAGAGATAAGGGAAGCCAGACATTTCATACACCCAAAAAACAAATCCACTGCTGTTGCTGTGGGCTGTTGTGGGACTAAGATATGAGTAAACTGTATGTCCCATAGCTACCTGTCTATGCTGCTGTCATTGAGAATGGCCCCACCCTCCCTGGTTGTAGGCCCATAGCTGGTACCATTCAGAAAGCTCAGTCTTCAAAGGCCTGCATTCTGCCCTGGGGACATTGCCACTAAAGCTGCCACAGGAGGGAGAGGGAAAGCCAGGAACTTTCACATGTCCCAAGGACAAATACCACTGCTGCTGCTGCAGGACCAAGGCATAAGCAAACCATGAGCTCCACAGCTGCCTTACTAGGTTGCTCTCATTGAGAGTGGCCCCACCCTCCCCAGAAGCAGACTCATAACACAGCCACTGTGCCCCCACCTGAGCATTCTGCTAGTGACCTGGAGAGTATTCTGCCTCTGCCTATCATATGTAGTGCCTGAACATACTACCAGGGGACCTGATGACAAATCTGCTCACTGGCTTTCATCTGAAACAGTACCCAAGCACACATTCCAAAGGCCTCGGCATTACCAGACCAGAGCACCATCACTGGCACTTGAACACTGCTGCCAGGGTCTGAGGTCAGGACCATCCAACCTACCAATACCACCACTGCAGACACTAATCCATATGAGCCAGCTGCAGGCCAAGGGACTTGCCCATCCAGCCTGTTGCAACCACTGCCAACACCAACACTAACATGAACTGGTGTTCCATTGGGTTGTGCTACTACTGCTTATGCCATTATGCACACTACACCACTGCCAAGAGGCCCAAGAACCCATGCACAAGCCTGGCCTACTGCTGCCACTACTGGCATCTGAGAAAGCCACCTGGGGGCCCAAGAATTGGCCTGCCTGAATGTACTAACACCAGAGCCAGCACACATTGCTCTATGGCTCAAGGTAAGGCATGTTTAGCCCACCACTACCACGACGGGGACTCAAAGACTGGACTATCTGGCATCCTTGTTGACAGCAAGACTTTACCACATTCTTCACTAATAACTGTGTTCTAAGCCCTAAGCCATTGAGGAATTCAAAGATACCACTGACGCTGTTTACAGCTGATGAAATCACACAGATACTACAATATTGCATGCACTCAAAATTGAAGCCAAAGTTCCCAACCCAACTAACAACATATATAAATCTTCAGGAAAATGTCTTTCCCTACAAAAGTAAATTTAAAAAGTTAGAAGAAGCAACTACTACACCAGATGCACAGATACCAATGTAAGGATACAGGAAGCATGAAAAAGCAAGGAAATATGACACCTCCCAAAAATATAATTTTCTAACAACATATCCCAATCAAAATAAATTCATTAATTCCCAGAAAAGTAATTCAAAATACTGAGTTTAAAGAAGCTCAGAAAGATAAATAAAAATTCTTAAAAATGATAGAGATAAATCAGAAAAACAATTCAGGATATGAATGAGAAATTTCTGAAATAGTTATTTTTAAAAAATCAGAAATACTGAAAATGAAAAAAGTATTAAATACAAAATACATCTGAAAGGTTCAATAACAAGATTAAGCAGAAGACATAATCTCAAAACTTGAAGATGGGTGTTTTGAAATTGAATTATCAATGTCCCTGAGAGTGAAGAGAAAACAAGAGTTTAAGAACCTATTTAACAAAACAATAGATCAAAACTTTCCAAGTCTAGCAACAGATTTACACATCCAGATACAGAAGGCCCAGTGATCCCCAAATAGATACAATACCAAAAATTATCCACAGCATATTATAGTCCAACTATCTAAAGTCAATATTAAAGAGAAAACTATATAAAACGGCAAGAAAAACATATTGTCACCTCTAAAGGAACTCCCATCAGACTAACACTGGATTCTCAGCAGAAAACTTTTAGGCCAGGAGAGGATGGGATAACATATTCAAAGTGCTTTTAGAAAAACAAACTTCCCACTCAAGGATATCATACACAGCAAAATTATTCTTCACGAATAAAGGGGAAATGAAGTCTTTCCCAGACAAGCAAACACTGATGGCCCTTCACTGGCCCTACAAGAAATGCTTAAGGGAGTCCTAAATCTGGAAGTGAAAGCACAACATTTTTCTCTCATGAAATCACATGAAAGTATAAAACTTACTGATGAACCAAACATACAAATGAAGAAGAGATACAACCCAAATTGTACCACTACAGAAAACTACCTAACCACAATAGCAAATGAAAGAAGAAAAACAAAGGAACAAAAAATATACAACACAACTAGAAAACAAGTAACAATATGATAGGAAGTAAACCTTACATATCAGTAATAACCTTGAATGTAAATGGATTAAATTCTCCACTTAAAAGATATGGACTTGTTGAATGATAAAGAAACACAATCCAAATATATACTGTTGACAAGAAACACCCTTTACCTACAAAGACATATACAGACTCAAAGTCAAGTGTTGGAAAAAGATATTCCAAGCAAAAGGAAACCAAAAACGAGCAGGAGTAGCTATGCTTATGTCACATAAAATCAATTTTAAGTCAAAAACAGTAAAGAAAAAAACAAAGAAGGCCATTATATAATGATAAAGAGATTGTTTAAGCAATAGGAAATAACAATTCTAAATATATATACAACCAACACTAAATCACTCAAATTCATAAATCAAGTGTTACTAGATCTAAAGAGAGAGGTACACTTCAATAAAATAATACTGGAAAACATTAATAAAGTAGATTTAAATTGCACTTTTAATAGAAAATGTAATTTAAACTTCACATTTGACCAAATAGACCTAAAAGACATTTACAGGATGTTGTATCCAAAATTACAGAATATACATTCTTCTCATCAGCAAATAGATCATTCTTCAGGATAAACCATATGTTGGGACACAAAATAAGTCTTAACAATTTTTTTTTTTATAAAATAGAAATCACATTAAGCATTTCTCAGACTACAATAGAATAAAACTAGAAATCACTAAGAGGAACTTTGGAAACTATACAGATACATGAAGATTAAAAACATGCTTCTGGATGACCCACCATTGGGTCAATGAAGAAATTAAGATGAAAATAAAAAAAATTCTTGAAATAAATAAAAACGGAAATACAAAAATATCCAAACTTGTGAGAGACAGCAAAAACAGTGCTAAAAGGGAAATTTATAACAATAAATGTTTACATTTAAAAACTAGAAAGATTTATAATAAACAACCTAATGATGCACCTCAAGGAATTAGGAAAGCAAGAACAAGTCAAATCCAAAATTATCAGAAGGAAAGAAATAGTAAATATCAGATCAGAACTCAATGACATAGAGATTTAAAACAAACACAATCAACAAGACAAAACAAAAGTATAGGCCACTGTTGCTGTGAAAAAGAGAAAAAACCCAAATAAACCAAATCAGAAAAGGAGGCATTGCAACTGATACCGCCAAAATACAAAAGATCATCAGAGATTATTATGCACAACTATATGCTATGCTAAAATACTGGAAAACCTAGAAGAAATGGATGAATTCCTCACAACATACACCTACCAAGATTGAATCAGGAAAAAATAAAAAAAAAACCTGAACATACCAATTGTGAGTAGTAAGACTGAATCAGTAATGAAAAGTCTCCCAACAAAGAAAAGCCCAGGACCAATGAATTCACAGCCAAATTCTACCAAACATAGATAGAATAAATACCATTTCTCCTGAAAGTATTCAAAAAAATTGAAGAGGTGAGAAGTCGCCCTAAATCATTCTATGAGGCTAGCATTACCCAGATACTAAACCAGACAAAGACACAACAACAAACCAAAACTATAGGTCAGTATCCCAGGCTCATGGATTGGGAAACTCAATTTTGTTAAATTTTCATACTGCTTAAAACATCTGTAGATCCTATGCATTTCCTATCAAAGTAAGAATGTCACTTTCCACAGAATTAAAAAAAAAGTTATAGAATTCATATCAAACCAAAAAAGAGCCAGCCAAAACAATCCTCAGCCAAAGGAACAAAGCTGAAGACTTCACACTACCCAACTTCAAAATATATTACGATGGCTATAATAATCCAAACAGCATGGCATTTGTGTAAGAGCAGACACACAGACCAATGGATCAGTGAGTCCAGAAGTAAATCCATATATTTATTGACAACTTATTTTTGATAAAGGCATTAAGAACATATGCTGGGAAAGGACATCCTCTTCAATAAATGGTTTGGGGAAAATTAGATGTACATATGTAAAATAATGAATCTGGACTGCTCCCTCTCTTCATCTGGAAAAACCAACTCAAGATCCATGAAAGACTTAAACATTAAACCTGAAACTGTAAAAATACTAGAAAAGAACATAGAAAATGCACTTCAAGACATCAATCTTAACAAACATTTCATGGCTAAGACCCCAAAAGCACAGAGAACTATAACAAAAATAGACAAATGTGACTATTAAAGTAAAAAGCTACATAGCAAGGAAACAATCTGTTGAGTGAAGAGACAACCTGTTGAATGGGAGAAAATATTTGCCAACTATTCATGCAACAAGAGACTAATATCCGAAATATACAATAAACTCAAACAACTCAACAATTTTAAAAAAAATCCTATTAAAAAGTGAGCAAAGAGCCAGGCACAGTGGCTCACGCCTGTAATCCTAGAACTTTGAGAGGCTGAAGCGGGTGGATCATGAGGTCAGGAGATTGAGACCATCCTGGCTGGCTAACACAGTGAAACCCCGTCTCTAAAATTAGCTGGGTGTGGTGGCGGGCTCCTGTAGTCCCAGCTACTTGGGAGGTTGAGGAAGGAGAATGGTGTAAACCCAGGAGGTGGAGCTTGTAGTGGGCCAAGATCGCACCACTGCACTCCAGTCTGGGTGACAGAGCAAGACAACGTCTCAAAAAAAAAAAAAAAAAGTGGGCAAAGGACTATAGACATTTCTCAAAAAGAAATGATCAAGTGGTATATGACAAGATACTTAGTTTTGCTAACCAGCAGGGAAATGAAAATTAAAACCACAATGAGATATTACTTTACCCCAGTTAGAATGGCTCTTACTAAAAAGACAAAAAAATCAATAGATGCTGATGAGGATGTTAGGAAAAGGGAAGTCATACACTGTTGGTGGGAATGTAAATTAGTATAACTACTTTGGAAGACAGAATGGAGATTTCTCAAAAAATCAAAAATAATACTACCATAAGATTCAGCAATCCCACTACTGGGTATTTATCCAAAGAGAAAGAAAAATGTGTATCAAAGGGATACCTACCTGCACTTGCATGTCTTTGCAGCACTATTCACAATAGCAAAGATATGGAATCAACCTAATTGTCCATTAATGTATAAGTGGGTTTTTTAAAATGCAGAATATATATACAAAGGAATACTATTTGGTCATAAAAATAATAAAATTAGGGCATTTGCAGCAACATGGATGGAACTGGAAGTTGTTACATTAGGTGAGATAAGCCAGACACAGCACAACAGATACCATATGTTTTCATTCATACGTGGGAGCTAAAAAAGTTGATCTCATGGAGACAGAGAATAGAATTGTAGATGCCAGAGGCTGGGAAGGGTGGGACTGGAGAGTAAACGGAGGTTGATTAGTGGGTACAGGCATACAGTTAAATAGAAGAAATAACCCCCAATATTCAAAAGCACAGTCGGGTGATTATAGTGAGCAACAAAGGTATTGTATATTTCAAAGTAGTTAGAAGAGAGGACTTGAAATGTTACTAACACATAGAAATGATAAATACTCAAGGTGATGGATACCCAAAATCACCTGACTTGGTCATTACCTATTCTACATATGTAACAAATACTAAAATACAAATACATGAAGTATTTTGTTTCAATAAAACACTTTATGCTAAGATTAATGAAAACTACACTTCTAAATTTCCTCACACACTGATTTTTCAAGTACATGAGTCAAATCCATTTCTAAGATGTAATTTTCTATTGATATTGATACTTTCATAGAAATCAACCAATATGAATACATTCAATTGTAATGATTAGACAGAAAAATCAATATTTTAAGATATTGAAACTCAAAAAAATTATTCTGCTTCAAATAGATGAGCAGATGAAAAGTGTTGCAATTTGAAAGCCCACACCCAATTACGGTCTGATCAAGCGGCATTGGCAAGAAAATTCCACTCTTAGAGGATTCCTTTTAAAGAGATTTAATCTCTTTGGATTCATTTAACTACAGAGCACCACTCTTTAAAATGTGAATATATCAAATACAGTAATAAATCTGTGAACTGCTGGCTTATATTTTATTTCATGATGCCATTTCTATAATGGGATACAGAAAGAAATCACTGATAAGTTCTTATAACAGGAAAGATAAAAGAAATGAAATTTGAAGAGTAATTTCTACTTTCAAATACTTTCAGTGCTTGTACAGATAGAGTTCAGCAATCATTCAATGTCAACATTTCAGTGGATATAATCAGTAGGAAATGGTTCAGAAAGTAACCGGCCATGCATGATTCTGGCACTGCTAAATATGCAAGGAGGAAAGGTAAGTTAAGTTTGTGTTTTTGATGGTGTAATTATAAGATGTAGGGAATCTTATACCAAAATAAATATGTAAATAAAACACCTTTTCTGAAGAACTTTATTAATCTCCAAATATATATTTTTGGTCTTAATTCATAGTTAATTCAGTAAATTTAAAATCATCGGAAAACAGTCTTTCATGGCAGTCAAAATTCAAATTAAGAAACAAGGAAGATGAGACTGATGAAAGTGATCCATCATTAGTCCATAATGGGTAGCATTAATAATTTCATAGGTCAAGTCGATCATTTTTAGTGATTCTAATGGAGCCAGGGAATATAAGAACAAGTTATCACTGTTATTTTTTAATTTTATTTATATTTATTTATTTATTTTTGAGACTGTCTCACTCTGTCACCCAGGCTGGAGTGCGATGGTGGGATCTTGACTTACTGGAACCTCTGCCTCCTGAGTTCAAGCAATTCTTGTGCCTCAGCCACCCAAGTAGATGGGATTATAGTCATGTACCACCACAACCAGCTAATGTTTCTATTTTTAGTAGAGACAGGATTTTGGCAGGTTAGCCAGGCTGCTCTCCAAATCCTGTCTTCAAGTGATACGCCCGCCTCGGCCTCACAAAGTGCTGAGATTATAGGTGTGAGCCACCACACCCAGACTCTGTTATTATTATCTTTTTATATACACTATTTAGTCGTTTATAGTATTATTGGCGGTTTACATGGATTTTCATGAAATAAATTAGATAAGTATTCATAGAAACTTTTTGGAATCCCTGAAGATTCTGTGTGTGTGTGTGTATGTGTGTGTGTGTGTGTGTGTGTGGTAAGAACACTTAAGAGCTTAGCAAATTTCAAGTACACAATACAGTACTGTTAACTATAGTCACATTGTTGTACATTAGATCTCCAGAGCCTATTCATCTTGCATAACTGAAACTTTGTATCCCCAGACCAACATCTCTCCCTTACTCCCTTCACCACACCCCAGCAACCACCATTCTACTCTCTGCTGCTTGAGTTCAACTATTTTAGGTTCCATATAGAAATAAATAATGTAGTATTTATCTTTCTGTGTCTGGCTTACTTCACTTTGCATAATGTCAAGTGATGTACAAAAATGAACTCAATGGAATACGACCTACACATATTTCCAAAATCATAAAACTACTAGAAGAAAGGGAAAAAGCTTATTAACATTGGTCTAGACAATGACATTTTGGCTATGACACTGAAAGCACAGGCATCAAAAGCAAAACTAGGAAAGTAGGATTCCATCAAACTAAAAAGCATCTGCTTTTTAGCAGTTTATTATTATTATTTATTTATTATTTTTATTTTTTGAGATGGAGTCTTGCGTTGTCTCCAGTGCTAGAGTGCAGTGGTGCGATCTCGGCTCACTGCAACCTCTGCCTCCCGGGTCAAGCGATTCTCCTGCCTCAGCCTCCTGAGTAGCTGGAGTTACAGGTGCCCACCACAACACCCAGCTAATTTTTCGTATTTTTAGTAGAGATGGGGTTTCACCATATTGGCCAGGCTGGTCTTGAACTCCTCGTGATTCATCTGCCTCGGACTCCCAAAGTGCTAGGATTATAGGCGTGAGCCACCACGCCCGGCTAGCAGTTTTAGTAGTTAAGTAGTTTAGTAGTTTAGTAGGTTTTGGTAGTTTCTCATTTGAACGGCAAATGAAACAATCAACAGAATGAAACAGAAACTTATGGATTGGGAAAAAATGTTTGTAAGCCATATATCTGATAAGGGCTTAATATCCAAAGTATATAAGAAACTGTTACAACTCAACAGTTGAAATAAAAACCTCACATAATCTGATTAAACAATGAGCAACAGACCTGAGTAGGTATTTTTCCAAGGAAGGCATACAAATGGCCAACAGGTAAGTGAAAAGGTGCTGTCATCACCAATCATCAGGGAAATGCAATTGAAAACCACAATGAGATATCTACCACCTGTTAAATTGTCTGTTATCAGAAAGATAAAAGATGCATATTGGCAAGAATATGAGGAAAGAGAATCTTTGTACACGGTTGGTGGGAGAGTAAATTGGTATAGCCATTATGGAAAACAGTATGGAGGTTCCTCAAAAAATTAAAAATAGATCTATAATAGAGCCAACAATCTCACTTTTGGGGATATATCCAAAGAAAGGAAATCAGTATATTAAACAGACATTTGTACTCCCATGTTTATTGCAGTACTAGTCATCATAGCCAAGACATGACATCAACCTAAGTGTCCATCAGTGGATGAATGGATAAAGAAAACAGGGTTACACACAAATACACATGTGCGCGCACACACACACACAGTAGAATATTATTCAACCTTAAAAATGAGTTTATTGGATAAAAGATAATTTGGTAATGAAGTTTGACTAGACTGGAAAAACTAAAAGACTTTCTTACCCAAAGAAGGCATCAATCAGTTTCAACTTAAATAATATTTAGCTGGACTTTTAGCTTTCTACATATGCAAAGACCTCCAAAGGAATATACACTTTTTGTTTTCAGTGGACAAAACGAGCAGAGCGCTCCTGAGAGTCTCCTACCTGTGGTTTTTTGATAGGTGCTTGACAGAGAAACGTGAGACAGATGCACCACCAGCAGGGTGTATATTACAATATTTAATGCTCAGCTAAGTAGTTAGAATCAATAACTAAAAGGAGAAATATTACAAAACTTAGTGCTAGATTCTATGTATAGACCTCAGTGTTCTGGAAAGTCGAAGAACAAAGAAATCAAACCAAAGGAGATTAAAGGGATGAGATAAGCTGGGTTTTGGAGAACTGATACAATTTATCAAGACAAAGAGGAAAAAGAAGAGCAATATGACATGACATGAAATAATCAGCCCTTGTTAGTGACCTAGAAGATAATCTTTGTGTTTTTTCTCATAAAGCAGTCTCTTTCAGAGGATATTTACTGCAGGGTATTCCCTTACACCCCAAAATAAGGATATGACCTAGTCATGAAATCTCTACTTAAGAATGTACAGTGCTTATTTTTAAATGTTATCTGGAAGTCTCCTAACTGAAAAGCTTTCAGATTAATAGGATAAGTTTTGATTATTAATTAGCATTTTCATGACATCTTCCTGAATGCTTCATTGTGTTTTATTTAATAAATTACTGATTTTGTTGCCCCCTTTATTCATTGGTAATTTAAAGAAGTTTATAATGTTAATTTCTTGTGTTTTTCTAAAGGTTAAACTCAAAGTGCTATTGTACAAATAAGCAGAGCTGGAACTATCACAGATGAGAAAGGAATTGGCTGAATATCTTATCCTTAATGCCACAGTGTTATATGTGTACTTAAAGCAATTTGCTCATTAAGCAGAAACTATTAGAGCAGCAGAAATTCTGCCAATATCAGCAGAAAGCATTAGTTTGGCATACAATCCTTCTTCTAAATTTTGGCTAAAGTGGCAAGCTTTTTATTTTCTATTTTTTGTAAAGCTAATTCTACACTTTAAAGGAGTGGTTTAGAGTATTATCTCCAGGGTGTTTCTTGCTCCACAACTTAATGTATCTTTCTGTTTCCACATCTGTAAATTAGGGGTAAAAATAGCATCAAACTTATAGGCTTTGTGGCAATTAAAGGAGTTAACATATATGTATTTAGAAATACCTAAAATACTTAAAGGAGTGCAAATATGTGAATTGTTATACACTGCTAATATGAGGCTGGCATATATTTAACACCCTATAAGTATTTGCTATTATTTTTGCGCTGGTTGTTGCTGCTGTCATGACTAAAGCATAAATTAACAAGAAGAGACCAAGTCTTTACACTTTTAGAAGACTGGTTCACACATGTTACTATAATAATAATTCAACAAAATAACTGATGCAGGCAAGATAAACAAATTACCCAGGCAGTAAACCTGTGTACAATCAATTTACTGACAGAAGACTGGTAGGCCCTGCAATTATTAATAATTATTAATAATTATCACAGTTGTATACTTTTATGTGTTTGCTAGGCTGCATCTTTTCTTACATATATAATTTTTTAGAGAATTGGTTGCTGTCATCTATACATCTCACGCTGAGTCAGTATTGGAGTTAGGTGGAGGCTCCCATCAATGTTTCATCTGAACCTGCTGTGATCCTTTTTGTCTTTTCACAGCAAATCTGTCAGTCCAAGGTAAAGGCTTCTTCCACCTATTTAGAAAATCCATTATGCTATCATACATAATATGTCAAGTTGAAGAAACTACATAGTGTCTCACAGTTTTGGACTGGATATTATGAGACTTGAAATCTGGTTTCAGCACTTGTTGCCAATTACTCCTCATATCCTAAGTTTGCCATTTAAATTGAGCTCAATTTGTGTATTGAGGAGATACATTACAAGGTTTCTGAGGTCTTTTCTGCTCTAAAATTTTCATTCTAAGATGGTAGAAAATATTAATTAAAAATTTTAACAATGGTATTTCTTTAAATTCTTAGTCAAAATCAAGAAGAATATATCTGCAAAATTGTGTCCTGTTAGAATAGTAGTCAGAATCACTAGGAAATCATGCAATTCCCAGATGAAGCTTCCTCTGTATTTAGAAGAAATAATCAGTCTATCAATTGACTAAACACAAATGTTTTATGCAACAAATTAATATTAATCTTAGGAAATACTGAATTGACAGATTTGAACCAGGAACAAAATCCACTAGTGTTTATCAGTGTTATACAATATTCCTCCTCATTAGATTTATCGTGACCATAGTAAGGTACCATTTTCCTTTTATTTCTGATAACACTTTTTTCAGCAATTTTATTATAATTGATTTAATCTACATCATTTATAATTTATATTTAATTTATGCTATTTTGAATTTCTAAATGTTTTAAGACATGCTTTATTCATATTTTAACAGTGTTAAAGTATAATTGATCTGCGATAAAATGTACACATATAAAGTGTATAATTCAATGTTTTAACACATGTATACACTTCTGAAGCCTTTATCACAATCAAGATAGTAAACATATCCATCACCGCTGAAAGTTTCTTTGTTCTCATGTATAATGAGAGATTAGAACCCACTGCAATCCTCTCTACAGGAAGCCTCTCTACAGGAACTGTGCTTTCAGTTATATAGATTACTTTGTATTTTTTTGAGTTCTATATAAATGGGATCACACCATATATACTGTTTTTCGACTAGCTTTTGAAATTCAGTATAATCATTTCTAGATTCATCCACACTGTGTTTATCAGTAGTTTGTTACATTTTATTGTATGGACATACCACAATTCGGATGATGGTCATTTGAGTTATTTCTAGTTTTTGACTATTGAATATAAAGATTCTATGAATATTTGGGTACAAGTCTTTGTATGGACATCTGTTTTTGTTTCTCTTAGGAGTATAATGGCTGAGTCATATGATAGGTATATATTAAACTTTCTAAAAAAATGTCAAACTGTTTTCCAAACACATAGGAGTCATGCCATTTTACATTCCCAGCAGGAGTGTATGAGAGTTCCCATTCTTCCCTGTCATCAACTTCATCAGAAATCAGTTGCTCCCTCTTTTCCCCACCTAGCGATGCTGGGCCTAGAAGTCTCTGCCAAGCTGCGGACATGGGCATTAGATCTGCAGGATGTGATTTGTTAAAGTTGTTAAGAATAAGGCCTACTTTAAGAGACACCAAGTGAAATTTAGAAGACAACGGGAGGGTAAAATTGATTACTATGCTCAGAAACGCTTGTTGATACAGGATAAAAATAAATAGAAAACACCCAAATACAGGATGGTAGTGTAACAAACAGATACCATTTGTCAGATTGCTTAGGCCTGTATAGAAGGGGATATGATAGTCTACATAGCATATGCACATGGACTGTCAAAATATGGTGTGAAGGTTGGCCTGACAAATTACGCTGCAGCATATTGTACTGGCCTGCTGCTGGACCACAGGCTTCTCAATAGGTTTGGTATGGACAAGATCTATGAAGACCAAGTGGTGGTGACTGGAGATAAAGGCCTTGCCAGAACTACTACTGGCAGTAAAGTTTTTGGGGCCCTGAGGGAGCTGTGAATGGAGGTTTGTCTATCCCTTACAGTACCAAACGATTCCCTGATTATGATTCTGAAAGCAGGGAATTTAATGCAGAAGTACACCGGAAGCACATTATAGGCCAGAATGTTGCAGATTATATGCGCTACTAAGTGGAGGAAGATGAAGATGCTTACAAGAAACAATCCTCTCAATATATAAAGAACAGCATAACTCCAGACATGGAGGAGATGTATAAGAAAGCTCTTGCTGCTATATGAGAGAATCCAGTCTATGAGAAGACACTCAATAAATAAGTTAAAAAGAGGTAGAACCATCCCAAAATGTCCCTTGCTGGAAGAAAGATCAGGTAGCTTCAAAGAAGGCAAGCTTCCTCACAACTCAGGAGCGGGCTGCTTAGAGTTAAACCACACAGTTTTCTATGAAGATTTTTCAGAAAGATGATAAACTTAAAAAAAAAAAACCAACAACAGTTGCCCATATGTGGATCTATTTCTGGAATCTCTACTCTGTTTCTTTGACCAAGTTATTTCTTTATGCCAATCCAATACAGTCTTGATTATTGTAGCATCATAATAAACCTTGAGAGCAGATAGTGTTACTACTCCAACTTTGTTCTTTCTCAAAGTTGTTTTAGTGATTCTATATTTTTTAATTTCCATATGAGTTTTAAAATCGGCTTGAACATTTCTTCAATTAAGACCTACTAGGATTTGAACTGGCATTGTATTTAATCTATAGATAAGTTTGGGGAGAACTGACATCTTAATCATTTTGAGTCTTCTGTTGATCAACAAGTATAGCTCTCTATTTATTTATGTCTTCTTTATTTTTTTGCATGTTTTTTAGTTTGCATGGTGAATTACACTGTCTGATTTCAAATATTAAAACAGCATTGCATTACTGACATCATCTCTATTCAACCATGATTTCTGTCCTGGTATTTATACTTTCCTTTCTGCTATGTTGAGTTAATTTTCATGTCTTCTGGTGTCTTAAAGTGATCGTTGGTGTCATTAATTTGAGAAATTTTGTCTTTAGTAATGTTAGCATATAGTGCTGTAAATTCCTAAGAACTGCTTTAGCGTCATTCCTTAGTTTTTGATATGTTTGTATTTTCATTGTCGTTCAGTTCAAAATACTTTTTTATTTCTCTTTTTATTTCTTCTTTGATCCATGGGTTTTTTGATTTTCAAATATTTGGGGACTGATTGAATTTTAAGTCTATCCTGTTTTGGTTAGAGAAATACATTGCATGAGTTGAATCTTTTAAAATTCACTAAGACTTATTTTATGGCTTAGTATATATCTTGGTCAATGTTTCATGTATACTTGAAATGAATATGTGTTATGCTACTGATGGATGGAATGTACTACAAATGTCAATCAGTTTCCTCACATGCATGTCCTGATCAGTACTCTGATGAATACTTGAGGAGTATCTTATGCAAATATTTAGGGTTCTTTGTGTATCTCTCACCTCTCCAGATCTCTATTCTGTGAATTCCAAAAGCCTTGCTATCCTTGTGCTCTCATTTTCATTTCCTTACCTTACAGAGTTCACCAATTTCCATCTGAGCTCTCCTTTCTTGAGTTGTGGCTTAGAAATTCTCTCAAAGCAGGAAGGTGATGCAAATGTGGGGCTCTGTTTTTCATCTCTCTGGGCTACTTGTACTTCATTGCCTAGTGTTTTGCAGTTCAAAAAAATGCTTGTTTCTCAGGAGGTTGATGAGGGCGGATCACAAGGTCAAGAGATCGAGACCATCTTTCTCAACATGGTGAAACCCAGTCTTTGCTAAAGTCAGAAAACTTAGCTGGGTATTGTGGTGCACACCTGTAGTCCCAGCTACTCTGGAGGCTGAGGCAGGAGAATCGTTTGAACCCAGGAGGCAGAGGCTGCAGTCAGCCAAGATTGCGCCACTGCACTCCAACCTGGAGACAGAGCAAGACTCCGTCTAAAAAAAAAAAACAAAAACAACAACAAAAAGCTTGTTTCAGACATTCTGTTTGTTTTTGTTGTTGCTTGTTATTGTTTCAGGCAGGAGGGTACATCCAATTACTGTTCCTCTAACTTAGATAGAAGCAGAAGTCAAGTACAAGTTCAAAATAAAAAATCTGCTGCGGTGTTTAAAAGATGACACAGGAAAAGTGGTGTTTGAATCACTTGCTTGCAGTAATGTCTGTAATCACAGTTCCACATTTAGGTTAAAATGTAGTTTTTCATTATTCTGAGAATCTTGTTTTCTGAAGGTTCAAATGCAGGTATAAAAACAATTCTTTTAGGTTGAAACATAAACATTAAGAAAATAAATTATTCCATTTGAAAAGTGGGATTTGTGTGCATTCACTGTAGCATAATCCAAAATCAAATATGAGCTTTAAAGGGAATAATTGAAAGTTGAAGGCTCTCAACTTTGCCCCTAATATTTCCTCATTTTATTTACCAGAAAATAAGTTTTTTCTCAAAGATAGTGCTTCTTAGGAAAATAAGAAGATCCGTAAGGCATTTATGTAGGCTCTTTATAGAAGGACTGTATCAGTCCCACAGAAGCTCAAATATACCATTGTATGATACAGTTTCTCTACCTAGACAAAATAAGGTCAATAATCTTTCCTACCTTGAAAAAGGATGGGGTCTGGTTCCAAGATGACCAAATAGGAACAGCTCCTGTCTGCAGCTCCCAGTGTGATCGACGCAGAAGACGGGTGATTTCTGCATTTCCAAATGAGGTACCTGGTTCATCTCATTGGGACTGATTGGACAGTGGGTGCAGCCCACAAAGGGCAAGCCAAAGCAGGGTGGGGCATCGCCTCACCCGGAGAGTGCAACATCAACAAAAAGGTCATCTACACCAAAACCCCATCTGTAGGTCACTAACATCAAAGACTAAAGGTAGATAAAACCACAGAGATGGAGAGAAACCAGAGCAGACAAGCTGAAAATTCTAAAAATCAGAGCACCTCTTCTTCTCCAAAGGATCGCAGCTCCTCACCAGCAATGGAACAAAGCTGGACAAAGAATGACTTTGAAGATCAAGTAGAAGAAAGAATATCAGTGATTGAAGATAAAATTAATGAAATAAAGTGAGAAGAGAAGTTTAGAGGAAAAAAGTAAAAAGAAACAAACAGAGCCTCCAAGAAATCTGGGACTATGTGAAAAGACCAAATCTACGTTTGATTAGTGTACCTGAAAGTGACGGGGAGAACGGAACCAAGTTGGAAAACACTCTGCAGGATATTACCCAGGAGAACTTCCCCAACCTAGCAAGGCAGGTCAACAATCAAATTCAGGAAACACAGAGAACACCACAAAGATGCTCCTGGAGAAGAACGACCCCAAGACACATAATTGTCAGATTAACCAAGGTTGAAATGAAGGAAAATATGTGAAGGGCAGCGAAGAGAAAGGTCAGGCTACCCACAAAGGGAAGTCCATTGGACTAACAGCAGATCTCTCGGCAGAAACTCTACAAGCCAGAAGAGAGTGGGGGACAATATTCAACATTCTTAAAAGAATTTTCAACCCAGAATTTCACATCCTGCCAACTAAGTTTCATAAGTAAAGGAGAAATAAAATCCTTTACAGAGAAGCAAATGCTGAGAGATTTTGTCACCACCAGGCCTGCCTTACAAGAGCTCCTGAAGGAAGCAATAAACATGGAAAGGAACAATAGGAACTAGCCACTGGAAAAACACGTAAAGACCATCGATGCTAGGAAGAAACTGAATCAACTAATGGGCAAAAGAACCAGCTAACATCATAATGACAGGATCAAATTCACACATAACAATATTAACCTTAAATGTAAATGGGCTAAATGCCCCAATTAAAAGACACAGACTGGTAAATTGGATAGAGTTAAGACCCATCAGGGTGCTGTATTCAGGAGACCCATCTTATGTGCCGAGACACACATAGGCTCAACATAAAGGGATGGAGGAAGATCTACAAAGCAAATAGAAAGGAAAAAAAGAAAAAAAAAAAAAAAGAAAAAAAGAAAAGCAGGGGCTGCACTCCTACTCTCTGATAAAACAGACTTTAAACCAACAAAGATCAAATGAGACAAAGAAGGCCATTACATAATGGTAAAGGGATTAATTCAACAAGAAGAGCTAACTATTCTAAACATATATGCACCCAATACAGGAGCACCCAGATTCATAAAGCAAGTCCTTAGAGACCTACAAAGAGACTTAGCCTCCCACACAGTAATAATGGGAGATTTTAACACTCCGCTGTCAATATTAGACAGATCAACAAGACAGAAGGTTAACAAGGATATCCAGGACATGAACTCAGCTCTGCACCAAGCGGACCTAATAGACATCTACAGAACTCCCTACCCCAAATCAACAGAATATACATTCTTCTCAGCACTACACTGCACTTATTCCAAAATTGACCACATAGTTGGAAGTAAAGCACTCCTCAGCAAATGTAAAAGAACAGAAATTACAACAAACTGTCTCTCAGACCACAGTGCAATCAAATTAGGACTCAGGATTAAGAAACTCACTCAAAACCGCCTAACTACATGGAAACTGAACAACCTGCTCCTGAATGACTACTGGGTAAATAATGAAATGAAGGCGGAAATAAAGATGCTGTTTGAAAGCAATAAGAACAAAGACAAAATGTACCAGAATCTCTGGGACACATTTACAGCAGTGAGTAGAGGGAAATTTATAGCACTAAATGCCCACAGGAGAAAGCAGGACAGATCTAAAATTGACATCCTAATATTGCAAGTAAGAGAACTAGAGAAGCAAGAGTAAACAAATTCAAAAGCTAGCAGAAGGCAAGAAATAAGTAAGATCAGAGCAGATCTGAAGGAGATAGAGACACAAAAAACCCTCCAAAAAATTAAAGAATCCAGGAGCTGGTTTTTTTTTTTAAAAGGTCAACAAAATTGATAGACTGCTAGCAAGACTAACAAAGAAGAAAAGAGAGAAGAATCAAACAGACACAATAAAAAATGATAAAGGGGATATCACCATCAATCCCACAGAAACACAAACTACCATCAGAGAATACTATAAACACCTCTACACAAACAAACTAGAAAACTTAGAAGAAATGGATAAATTCCTGGACACATACAGCCTCCCGAGACTAAACCAGGAAGAAGTTGAATCTCTGAATAGACCAATCACAGGCTCTGACATTGAGGCAATAATTAATAGCCTACCAACCAAAAAAAGTCTAGGACCAGAAGGATTCACAGCTGAATTCTATTAGAGGTACAAAGAGGAGCTCGTACCATTCTTTCTGAAACTATTCCAATTAACAGAAAAAGAGGGAATCCTCCCAACTCATTTTATGAGGCCAGCATCATCCTGATACCAAAGCCTGGCAGAGACCAAACAAAAAAACTTAAATTTAGACCAATATCCCTGATGAACATTAATGCAGAAATCCTCAATAAAATACTGGCAAACTGAATCCAGCAGCACAACAAAAACTTATCCACCATGATCAAGTCAGCTTCATCCCTGGGATGCAAGGCTGGTTCAACATATGCAAATCAATGAATGTAATGCATCACATAAACAGAACCAAAGACAAAACTCACATGATTATCTCAATAGATGCAGAAAAGGTTTTTGACAAAATTCAACAGCCTTCATGCTAAAAACTCTCAATAAACTAGGTATTGATGGAACATATCTCAAAATAGTAAGAGCTATTTATGACAGACCCACAGTCAATATCATACTGAATGGGCAAAAACTGGAAGCATTCCCTTTGAAAACTGGCACAGGACAGGGATGCCCTCTCTCACTACTCCTATTCAACACAGTGTTGGAAATTCTGGCCAGGGCAATCAGGCAGGAGAAAGAAAGAAAGGGTATTTAATTAGGAAAAGAGGAAGTCAAATTGTCCGTCTGCAGATGACATGATTGTATATTTAGAAAGCCCATTGTCTCCGCCCCAAATCTCCTTAAGCTGATAAGCAACTTCAGCAAAG
>NW_012104098.1:36639-41563 GCF_000951045.1 Mandrillus leucophaeus
TCTAGAACTAGAAATACCATTTGACCCAGCCATCCCATTACTGGGTATATACCCAAAGGATTATAAATCATGCTACTATAAAGACACATGCACATGCATGTTTATTGCGGCACTATTCACAATAGCAAAGACTTGGAACCAACCCAAATGTCCATCAATGACAGACTGGGTTAAGAAGATGTGGCACATATACACCATGGAATAGTATGCAGTCATAAAAAAGGATGAGTTCATGTCTTTTGCATGGATGAAGCTGGAAACCATCATTCTCAGCAAACTATCACAAGGACAAACCAAACACTGCATGTTCTCACTCATAGGTGGGAAATGAACAATGAGAACACTTGAACACAGGGGAACATCACACAGTGGGGCCTGTTGTGGGTTGGGGGGTAAGGGAAGATATAGCATTAGGAGAAATACCTAATGTAAATGAGCTCATGGGTGCAGCAAACCAACAAGACACGTGTATACCCATGTAACAAACCTGCACGTTGTGTACATGTACCCTAGAAATTAAAGAATAAAAAAAAAATTCCACCATACAGATATAAGAGACATAAATAACTTTCAGAACATAGCTGATAGCAAAATATAACAAAATAATTAGGAAGTGATAAAAAAAATCTTTCATACCTTATACTATGTTAAAAAGGAAAATTGGTAAATATAAATTATAATTGTAAAAGCCATACAGGTAGAAATGGCACAGATGTGACAATTTGAAAGGAAACCAATAAGTACTTATAATTTTAATGAAGTGTTGTCAATATTATAGTACTGTGCATTAAGATCACAAATTTCCTTATAAGAAATTATTCTGATTTTCCTCTGAATTAAATAGATATTATGAGAATCACATATATAGTTAAAACTCTTCAAAGCTTAACTTCTAGATCTGTTAAGCTCAATGACATTCATATAAAAACAGACTCCTGCTATTCTTCCTTTTTTCTTTCTTTTTTCTGGAGGGAGTTTCACACAGTTTCTTTTTTTATTTGTTTATGTTTTTCTGAGACATAGTTTCACTCTTGTCACTCAGGATGGAGTGCAATGGCACAATCTTGGCTCACTGTGACATCCGCCTCCCGGGTTCAAGTGATTCTCCCCCCTCAGCTTTCTGAGTAGCTGTGATTACAGGCATCCGCCACCCCACCTAGCTAATTTTTGTATTTTCAGTAAAGACGGGTTTTGCCATGTTGGCCAGGCTGGTCTCAAACACCTGACCTCAGGTGATCCACCAGCCTTGGCCTCCCAAAGTGCTGGAGTTACAGGCATGAGCCACCACACATGGCCAGTTTCTCTTAATAAGGTTTCAATATATTGTTTGAAGTCATCATTTTCTTTCAACTTATTAGGAGATTAGAAATAACAACTTTCCAACAAACTTCTAAATCTATGAACTTCTGCATAAGGTAATTATTAAAATGGATATAGATATGAAAAAATACTTGGTATCATAAGGCACTTATTTACGTTCAGTACCTCTGATGGGGAAAATTTTTAAAATATAGTTATTTCTTGTTTGAATATAAACAAAGCTAAAAAATTCTTTTTTTATCCCTATTACTACTTTGGAAAACTTCCTAATTTCCTATGCCTCAGTCTTAATTGTTGAATTAGTAGTGCAGTTTGGCTGGCTTACAACATGGATACTTACTAGTCATTGGTTTTAAAGAAAAGAAAAATGCAAAAAAGTATCAGAATTATACTTCACCCTTCAAATTAATTTACCGCTTAAATTAAGATCTAAAAGTCACAGATTTTCAGTAAATATTTGTTTTTTCATTCAAAAATCATTTCCTAGACTTTTACTTTCTATTGGCCACTGTTTTCTGCACAGTGGGTATATTCAGGAAAAAGGTAGAAAAAGGTTACTATATTCATGGAACTTATACTTTGTTTTAGAAGACAGCTACTGAATATGATCATTATTGTGACGCATCCTGTGAAAGAAATAAAAAGTGTGATGTGACAGCAAGTACCTCTGATGGGGAGCTACTTTATAGATAAGATGGTCAGAAAACACCCCTTTACAAGATACTTAAATATCTAGAATATTTAAATCCAAGAACTATAGGGCTATGGAGTCAACCATGGGACTCATCAAGGATATGCATTTCAGGCATATAGGAAAGCAAGTGAAAACTCCTAAAATGGCAAAGTTGAGATATTCTAGGAGTAGAAAGATAGCTAATACGTTGACTCATGAGAATATGAAAGCCATAGGTTGACTGAAGATAAAGTTGGACATGTAGTCAGGAGCCATATCATAGAGGCTCATGAGTTCCATTTTGAGGAGTTTAGTTTGATAAGCATAGTATGTTGTAAGCAGAAAGTGACAGACCACTCAGATTGGTATCCCGAAGAAAAACTTGGATCCCAAGATGCTTTTTCTATTTTATCAACCAACAGGTTTAAATTACACTTTCTTCTATGAAAGTAAAAAATACCGACAATGGATTTCATTTTTATTTTTTAAATATGTTTGGATTATGGTCCAAAAGAAAGCTTGAACTGTAAAATACTTGAACAAAGACTATGCAAATGGAATTAACAGAATGGTTAAGATGCAGCCAATGTTCAATAATGTTGCCATTTCATGTCTAATCTGCTAACTGAATATTTATGCAGATAAGTAGACTGCACTGGAAAATTATTCAAGTCAATACATTTATAAGTACATGATCTTGTACCTGGTGTCCTAAGGGATACAAAGATGAGTGTGATGAAATTCCAGTTTTAAAGGAATTAAGACTCCAATGGGAGGAGACAAGCTATGAAACTAAACATATTGATAATAATGGACCTAAAAGTCAAAAGATGTTTTCTTTCCTTTAATCCAAGTTCTGTCTCTGGCACTAATTCATTGTAAGATCTCGATCAGGAAATAACATTTGCCTTTAAGCAAACATTTCAGGATAAGCTCAATTTTAAAGATAAATAGAGGATACAAGGTGACCCCCATAATTCAGAGGTCATTGTTGGACTTCTGGTTTCAGCTTAAGTGCTCAAGATAGATTCTTCTCACAGACCTTCTCTGTTTTGCAATTATTTTCTCCTGAATTAAAATCTTCTTTAGAAGTACCTGGCAAAGATCTCCTTTAACAGCTACATGACATATGTTTCACCACCCCCTCCTTCCAATAAGTAGATTGGAGTTATAAAATACATGCAATATAATTCTTATGGCATTACAATTTGAGTTTGGCACAGAGTAGATTGAAATAGTTTTGAAAAATTGAATGTACACTAAATTTATTGCATTTAGTAAAAATCTCATGCTTCAGAAAAGATAGACATTTAACTAATCAAAAAATAATAATGTGATTTATGTAAGCAAAACACATACACATGCACACACACATACATTAGTATGCACACACAATTCTATGCTCACCAATTCCAGCCATAATCATGCAAAGAATAGGCATATGTCCAAATATCAAAGGAAATCATTTAAAATAGAATTCAATTTCTATAGTTGGGAGGTCAGATTAGGCTAGATGTTTTATTTTCTTCTCTAACTTATGAAAAAGTCCCATTGATTTTATCATAAGATTTTATAATAAAAAACTTAAAAATGTCATTTATCTTCAGAAAGACAACATTAGGCAATTCCCTTGATTATGACACGCTAATTTTGGATTTTCATGTTTAAACTGACACAAAGATATTTTGCTATCTATATATTACATGGATACCTTGAGAACACAAATGTCCACCATTATAATTTAAATTTAAAGTGGGCTTTCAAAACCTTGCAAATTTTTCCCAGAAGATATTGAAAAGATAAATAGCTGATTATTGTGTTTATAACATAATTCTATTTCTTTCTATACATAAAAAGTCTGGCATATTGTTATTAAATGCGATTTTTAGAGATTGGTAGAACTTAGTAACATTTGCATACAGCAATCTCTGACTTTCAAAAAATTACTGCTGAATAGCATAGGGAAAAGCATTTTATACAGCTTTTACATGCATGGCATGTATTAATGCAGAAATCCAGAAGCTAATGATAAATCTAATGGCACATAAATACACAAAGAAGAATACACACATACACACACACACCCCCTTCAGATGCTTGATGCTTCTTGTTGTATTCATTAAGCCAAGCCATAATTTCTCTATTGTTTACTTTTCTTACATTCATTAAGCCAAGTCATAATTTCTCTATTGTTTACTTTTATCATAAATTCAAATGCCTTCTGTTAGTTTGTTTATTTTCAGTCATGTTGGTTTGTCTTTCAGCCTCTGGAAGATAAAATAATTGAGTTTTTTGATGACATGGTTAGTCCTATATCATTTTCCACTAAAATGTCATTAGATATTTCACTTAAGACAATGTCCTCTAGTTTCATTCATATTGCCAAAAATGACAAATTTCCTTTTTTAAGGCTGAATAGTATTCCATTGTGTAAATATATCACATTTTAAAAATCCATTCATCCATTGATGGACACTTACATTGTTTCCATATCTTGACTATTGTGAAGAGTACTGCAGTCAACATGGGAGTGCAGACAACTCTTCAACATACTGACTTCAATTCCTTTGGATATATATGCAGTGGTGAGATTGCTGGATCTCACAATAATTCTATTTTTAATTTTTTGAGGAAACTTCATACTGTTTTCCAAAATGTCTCTATGAATTTGCAATACCACCTACAGCGTATGAGGGTTCCCTTTTCTCCACGTGCTTGCCAACACTTGTTATCTTTTGATAATAGTCACCCTAACAGCTGTGAGGCAATCTCTCATTGTGGTTTTAATTTACATTTCTCTTATAATTAGAGATGTTGAGTATTTTCTCATGAATTTGTTGGCAATTTGTATCTCTTCTTTCAAGAAATATCCATTTGAGTCCTTCACTCACTTTTTAATAGCGTTATTTGTTTTCTTCTTTTTTTTTTTTT
>NW_012104098.1:41767-42972 GCF_000951045.1 Mandrillus leucophaeus
GCTGATAAGCAACTTCAGCAAAGTCTCAGGATACAAAATCAATGTGCAAAAATCACAAGCATTCCTATACACCAATAACAGACAGAGAGCAAAATCATGAGTGAACTGCTATTCACAATTGCTACAAAGAGAATAAAATACATAGGAATACAACTTACAAGGTGTGTGAAGGAGAACTACAAACCACTTGTAGTTCTTCAAGGAGAACTACAAACCACTACTCAATGAAATAAAGGGGGACACAAACAAACGCAAGAACATTCCATGTTTATGGATAGGAAAAATCAATATCGTGAAAATGGCCATACTGCCTAAGGTAACTTATAGATTCAGTGCAATCCCCACCAAGCTACCAATGACTTTCTTCACAGAACTGGAAAAAAACTACTTTAAATTTCATATGGAACCAAAAAAGGGTCCGCATTGCCAAAACAATCCCAAGCAAAAAGAACAAAGCTGGAAGCATCACGCTATCTGACTTCACACTACACTACAAGGGTACAGTAACCAAAACAGCATGGTACTGGTACCAAAACAGATATATAGACCAACAGAACAGAACAGAGGTCCCAGAAATAACACCACACATCTACAACAATCTGATCTTTGACAAACGTGACAAAAACAAGAAATGGGGAAAGGGTTCCCTATTTAATAAATGGTACTGGGAAAACTGGCTAACCATATGCAGAAAGCTGAAACTGGATCCCTTCCTTACACCTTATACAAAAATTAATTCAAGATGGATTAAATACTTAAATGTTATACCTAAAACCATAAAATCCCTAGAAGAATCTATAAATTAACTTAGGCAGTATGGCCATTTTCACAATATTGATTCTTCCTATCCATGAGCATGGTATGTTCTTCCATTGGTTTGTGTCCTCTTTTATTTCACTGAGCAGTGGTTTGTAGTTATCCTTGAAGAGGTCCTTCACATCCCTTGGAAGTTGGATCCCTAGGTATTTTATTCTCTTTGAAGCTACTGTGAATGGGAGTTCATTCATGATTTGGCTCTCTCTCTGTTTCTGGTGTATAAGAATGACTTTCTTCACAGAATTGGAAAAAACTGCTTTAAAGTTCATATGGAACCAAAAAACACCCCGCATTGCCAAGACAATCCTAAGCCAAAAGAACAAAGCTGGAGGCATCACACTACCTGACTTCAAACTATACTACAAGGCTACAGTAACCAAAACAGCATG
>NW_012104098.1:43221-82270 GCF_000951045.1 Mandrillus leucophaeus
ATACTTTAAGTTCTAGGGTACATGTGCATAATGTGCAGGTTTGTTACATATGTATACTTGTGTCATGTTGGTGTGCTGCACCCATCAACTTGTCAGCACCCATCAACTTGTCCTTTACATCAGGTATAACTCCCAATGCAATCCCTCCCCTTTCCGAGTCCAAGTGATCTCATTGTTCAGTTCCCACCTATGAGTGAGAACATGCTGTGTTTGGTTTTCTGTTCTTGTGATAGCTTGCTGAGAATGACGGTTTCCAGCTGCATCCATGTCCCTACAAAGGACACAAACTCATCCTTTTTTATGGCTGCATAGTATTCCATGGTGTCTATGTGCCACATTTTCTTAATCCAGTCTGTCACTGATGGACATTTGGGTTTTCTTCTTAAGTAGTTTGATTTCCTTGTATATTTTGGCTATTTACCCTCTTATTTGATATATGAGTTGCAAACATTTTCTCCTGATCTATGGGTTTTCTCTTCAGTTTGTTGTTTACTGTGCAGAAACTTTCAGTCTGATATAAGACCATGTAGTTCCTTCCATACACATTTTAGGGATTTTTTTCTATTTCTGTGAATAATAACATTGGAATTTTGATAGATATTGCATTGAATCTATACAATGCTTTCAGTAGTATGGACATTTTCTCTATTAATTCTTTCAATCCATGAAAGAATTTATTTGTGGGATATCTTTCTATTTATTTGTGATATCTTTATTTTCTCTTGGTGCTTTTGCTTTTGAGGTTATATCCAACAAATCATTGCCCAGACCAATCAATGTTATGGAGCTTTTCCCATTATGTTCTCTTTTAATAGCTTTATAGTTTCAGGTCTTACATTTAAGGTTTTAATCTACTTTGAGTTGATTCTTATACAAGGTTTGAAATAAAAGCCTATTTTTATTCTTCTGTATATGAATATCAAGTATTCCTAATACTATTTTTTGAAGGGACTGTTCTTTCCCCATTGTATGATCTTGGCATCTTTGTCAAAAATCAATTCACCATAAATGTATGGGTTTATTCCTGGGCTCTCTATCCTATTCCACTGGTCAGTGTGTCTGTTTTTATGCCAGTATCATGCGGTTTTGTTTATTATAGGTTTGTAATATATTTTGAAATCCAGTAGTATAGTGCCTTCAGCTTTTATCTTTTTTTCTTTTTTTTTATTATTATACTTTAAGTTCTAGGGTACATGTGCACAACGTGCAGGTTTGTTATATATGTGCCATGTTGGTGTGCTGCACCCATCAACTCATCAGCACCCATCAACTCGTCATTGACATCAGGTATAACTCCCAATGCCATTCCTCCCCCCTCCCCCCTCCCCATGATAGGCCTTGGTGTGTGATGTTCCCCTTCCCGAGTCCAAGTGATCTCATTGCTCAATTCCCACCTATGAGTGAGAACATGCAGTGTTTGGGTTTCTGTTCTTGCGATAGATGGCTGAGAATGATGGTTTCCAGCTGCATCCATGTCCCTACAAAGGACACAAACTCATCCCTTTTTATGGCTGCATAGTATTCCATGGTGTATATGTGCCACATTTTCTTAATCCAGTCTGTCACTGATGGACATTTGGGTTGTCGAAAGAACAAAGCCAGAGGCATCACACTACCTGACTTCAAACTATACTACAAGGCTACAGTAATCAAAACAGCATAGTACTGGTACCAAAACAGAGATATAGACCAATGGAACAGAACAGAGTCCTCAGAAATAATATCACACATCTACAGACATCTGATCTTTGACAAACCTCAGAAAAACAAGAAATGGAGAAAGAATTCCCTATTTAATAAATGGTGCTGGGAAAATGGGCTAGCCATAAGTAAAAAGCTGAAATTGGATCCTTTCCTTACTCCTTATACGAAAATTAATTCAAGATGGATTAGAGACTTAAATGTTAGACCTAATACCATAAAAATCCTAGAAGAAAACCTCGGCAATACCAGTCAGGACATAGGCATGGGCAAGGACTTCATGTCTAAAACACCAAAAGCAATGGCAACAAAAGCCAAAATTGACAAATGGGATCTAATTAAACTAAAGAGCTTCTGCACAGCAAAAGAAACTATCATCAGAGTGAACATGCAACCCACAGAATGGGAGAAAATTTTTGCAATCTACTCATCTGACAAAGGGCTAATATCCAGAACCTACAAAGAACTCAAACAAATTTACAAGAAAAAAACAAACAACCCCATCAAAAAGTAGGCAAAGGATATGAACAGACATTTCTCAAAAGAAGACATTCATACAGCCAACAGACACATGAAAAAATGCTCATCATCACTGGCCGTCAGAGAAATGCAAATCAAAACCACAATGAGATACCATCTCACACCAGTTAGAATGGCAATCATTAAAAAGTCAGGAAACAACAGGTGCTGGAGAGGATGTGGAGAAATAGGAACACTTTTACACTGTTGGTGGGATTGTAAACTAGTTCAATGATTCTGGAAAACAGTATGGCGATTCCTCAAGGATCTAGAACTAGAAATACCATATTACCCAACCATCCCATTACTGGGTATATACCCAAAGGATTATAAATCATGCTACTATAAAGACACATGCACATGTATGTTTATTGCAGCACTATTCACAATAGCAAAGACTTGGAATCCAGCTTTTATCTTTTTGGTAAAGGTTACTTCAGTTATTCAGGAATTTTTGTAGTTCCATACAAATTTTGGGATTTTTTTTTTCTATTTCTGTGAAGAATGACATTGGAATTTTGATAGGTATTGCATTGAATCTATAGAATGCTTTGGGTAGTATGGACATTTTAACAATATTAATTCTTTCAATTCAAAAACATGGGATATCTTTCCATTTATTTGTGATATCTTCTTTTTTTTCATTAATGTTTTATGGTTTTCAGTATACAGATATTTCACTTCATTGGTTAAATTGACTCCTAAGTATTTTATTCCTTTTGACACTTTTGTAAATGGGATTGTTTTCTTAATTTTTTCTTTTCAGGCAGTCTGTTGTTAGTGTATAGAAACATTACCAATTTTTGTAAGTTGATTTTGATCCTGAAACTTTACTAAGTTTGTTTATTCTAACATTTTTTGCTGGATTCTTTAATTTTTTTTCTGTAATATCATGTCATCAGTACACAGAGACAATTTCACTTTATTCTTTTCTGTTTGGATACCTTTTATTTCTTTCTTTGGCCTAAATGCCCTATCTTGAATTTTCGGTATTATGTTGAACAGAAGTGGTGAGGGCGGGCATCTTTGTCTTGTTCCTGATCTTAGAGAAAAAGCTTTCAACTTTTCACCATAGGTGTGATGTTAGTTGTGGGATTGTCATATATGGCTTTTATTCTGTTGTGGAACATTCATTCTATATCTAATTTGTTGAGCTCTGTTGACTGTTCACAATCTTTAAGTAGGTCTGATCCAAAAATAAAGTCTATTGGCAATAGATAAGGGACTTGAAAAACTTCCATGCAAATCATTCAACATTACTAAGATTCTAGCTAACATTACTAACATTCTTGTGGCATTATATTCTAGATTCAGTTGGGCTTAATACATGTTACAGGCAGAACAAACAAAATAGTAATACTTTTGTTTGAATGTTGCTTCCTCTTTGCTACCCTAGTTTTCATTCCTATAAGTTGTCTGTCTTTGTTACTTACAAAGACACTCGTAGATAAGGACTTGAACATATATCATTATGTGTCTGTGAGTTTTGTTAAACGCATTTCTTTTTCATTCATTTATTCACTAAATAATTTTCAAGTACTATCTTAGACCCTGGGGATAGAACAGTAAACAGAATAAACTGAGTCTCAGCTCACATAGGACTTCTAGAAAAATAAAAAGTAAGAATGAAAATAAAGGACAATATAATTTTAGATAATGGCAATGCTAGGGGAAAATTAGAATAATGGATCAAACAGTGATTGGTTGGGAGGGACTGCTTTAGCTAGGGTGATTAGGAAAGGCCCCTTTGAGAAGTTGACATTAAAATCAGAATACAAATGAGAAACAGCAATAAAAAATTATTAGAACTCACAATAATTAATTCAAAATGAATTATAGACCTAAATGTAAAAGGCAAACTATAAAACTTCTAGAATATAAATAAAAGACAATTTACGTGACCATTGGTTTGGTGACAACTTTTTAGATACACCACCAAAAGTGTTATCCACAAAAAAATTTATACACTGTACCTCATTAAAATTAAAAACTTCTCTTCCGTGAATGACATGTTAAGAGAATAAAAAGATAAACTAAAGTCTGGGAGAAAATATTTGCAAAACATGTATTAGATAAAGGGGTTATGTCCAAAAAATACAACAAACTTTGAAAACTGAATCATAAGAAAACAAAGAACCCAATTAAAAAGTGGGCAAAAGATCTGCACAGACACACCATCAAAGAAGATATACAGATGGCAAATAAGCATATGAAAAGATGCTCAACATCATATATCATCAGGAAATGGCAAATTAAAACAACAATGAGATACTACTGTACACTGATTAGAATGACCAAAATCCGTAACGTGGATCTAACAAATCCTGGTGAGAATGTGGAGCCAACAGGAACTCATATTCATTGTTGGTGAGAATACAAATTTGTACATCCACTTTGGCAAACAGTGTGGCAATTTCTAACAAAAGTTAACATACTGTTACCATATGATTCATCAATATTGTTCTAAGCATTTACTGAAAAGAGTTGAAAACTTATGTATACATAAAAACCGGCACATGAATGTTTATAGCAATCTTTCCCATAATTGCAAAAACCTGAAAGCAACCAAGATGTCCTTCAATAGATGAAATGATCAACAAACTGTAGTAAAGCCATAAAATGAAATATTATTCAGTGCTAAAAAGAAATGATCTATCTTAGCCATAAAAGACACGGGGGAACCTTGAATCCATATTGCTTAGTGAAAGAAGCCAGTTTGCAAAAGCCGCAAACTACATAATTCCAACTATATGACATCCTGGAGAAGGCAAAAATATAGAGACAGTAAAAAGAATTTGTGATTGCCAAGAGTTTAGGAGGAAGGAAGAAGAAGGGATAAATAGGTGGCGCACAGGAGAATTTTAGGGCAGTAAAACTGTTCTGTATGTTATATAATGATGGATGCATGATGTTATACATTTGTTAAAATGCATAGACTTCAACAGCACAAAGAGTAAACCTTAATGGACTTTATTTAATAAAAATATATCAATATTACTTCACCAGTTATAACGATTGTACCATACTAATGCAAAACGTTAATAATACGAAATACAGTGTAAGGGATGAGAAAGGAGAGGGGGTATATGAAAGCTTCTTATATCTTCTGTCCAATTTTTCTGTAAAACCTAAAACTGCTCTAAAAATAAAGTCTATGAAATTAAAAAAATTAGAAGATCCATGGGCAGGGGCAGGGGCAGGGCAGTCTAGGCAAACGGATTAGCGAGCATAGCAGAAATGCACTTGGCATGTCCATGCCAGTGTGGCTGCAATGCTGTGGAGAGAGGAGTGGAAGATAAAGTCGAAAAGGCAGATGCAGTCGTGACAGCACTTAGAGTCCACAGAGACGGTTTTAATTTATATGAGGTACACTGGGAAAATATTCTTCGTCTTATATAGGAGATTTGATCTGATTTCCCCAAGATCAACTTGCCTATTAGGAGGAGTATGGATTTAGGGCATATGGGTAGGAGTATAGGCAGATAGATGGTTTAAGCAGGAAGAACAGGAGGTGGTCTCAATAGTCCAGACAGCCACGCAGATTTCTGAAATTTAAATGTTCTGAAATTCAGTTTCTTGTTTGTAATTCTGGTAGATGCCACTGTGTGCTTAATTTTAAAATTATAGACTCAATAATTCTAACAAATTGTCACAGATCTATTTCTATTACTAGTTTCCACCCAGGACGTCAGTGAACTAAATATTTCCCAAGTGCATGCATGTATAAACGAAATATGCTAAAATACATTCTTCAAAAATGACCGGTTTTGGAAGATGTATACACAAATGTCTGTGTTATTGCTCTCTGTTTTAATTGCATACTACTTATTTTCACATGCCTTTCTATTTGTATTACAGGAGTTAAAAATCATTCAGAGAAGTCATCCTGAGGGAATTTAGCTTGAATTTCCCAAATTAACTTTCTTTCAGGCAAGTGCTAAGAAGTTGTCCATATGCTGATGTTAAGCATGAAAGATCTTGGATTACCCTTTGTTTGTAGTTGTGCAGCTGTAATATAATTCTGATCTATTCCATAGCTGCTAATGACTCAACCACTGAGTACAATGACTCAACTTGAAGTATAACAGCCAAGGTTATTTTGCAATGTTATGCAATAAAATAAGGTAGGATCACTCATATATGCAAAACTACTCTGAAATCGCAAGACTGATATAAAGATATATGCTTCTATCAAGTGCTTATAACACATTCACACACATACAATAATATGCAAAATTTCTTGCAAAACTTGCAAAGAAAGCAGGTAAAGACATAAATAATCAGTAATTAAGAATTCACTGGAGAGGATAGATGAGAGATTATGCTGAGTCAAGAAGCAAAAATGCAAATATTAAAATTTATGCATGTGTGGGGCCATTGCACCTGTGCCCTCAGTGAACCACTCAATCAAGAACAAACTTTCAGTTATAAGATGAAAAAGTCCTGGAGATCTTATGTACATTATGGTGACTGTAGTTAATAGCAAAGCATTGTATACTTAAAATTTGCTTAAAAAGTAGATCTTAATCTTAATTGTTCTCACTATAGAAAAATAGGTAACTATTTGAAGAGATAGAGGCATTAGCTTGTTACATTTTATAATTCATACATATATCAAAACATCACGTGTGTACCTTAAATGTATACAATTTTTATTTATCAATTATACTTAAACTGAGAAAAATGAAATAAAATAAAAAAATAAAATTATACTGTTTGTTTAAAAACACCACAATTTAACATCAAAACTCGACTGATTCACAATAGCAGGTAAAGAATAATTACAGTTAATAAAAGGTTATTTATGTAATAGAGCACTGCATCATTATTCCTTTGATACTCATTATCTGTACTTAATGATATTTGCTGTTATTTCATTGTTTATTAGAATCAAATACTTTTAGAGCCAAATAAGATCTTGGAATCACTTAGTCAAACCTACCCCCATTCTATAGATAAGGAGATGAAGGATACAGAAAAAATATTGTTTTGACATAAATTGTTGTTAAAATTATGGTTAAGTTAACATAATTTTTAAAATTTCATCATCCTGAGGAAACTTTTAATGATCAGTGTGTGTGTAGCATGGAAGCCGTACAAAGTTCATTTTAGTTAGACCGTGGTGGTTGCTGTTTTGTGGTAATTAAAACATAAATATCACATTATTATTATGATAATGACAAAAAAGACTACTTTCTTCAAAGTACACGAAACCTTTTTTACGTTAAAAAATACATATCAAGCTGAAATCAGTTATAGTATATTACAGGCAATTCAAGAGACCCTACAAACATGGCACATTTTTAAACATAAAAATTCATTCAAAGTTTTAATTTATTCTAATTTCTGAAATTCCCTCCTGTTTCCTTGGTATATTATGTTCTCTCATGCTAAGAACAATTTTATAAACGTTTTTCTTATATAATACACTGAAGATGCTGGTATAATAAGGGAAATTTTAAAAAATGGAAAGTGACAGAAGGATAATAATGACAAATCCATTAGGCTATCTAATGAATATCAGATAGATAGTCTAATTAGATCTCTAATGTAAATGTCTAATATTTAGATATTAAACTGTAAGGTCTAAAAGACAGTAAAGTAAAACTGTATGAGAATTCCCCTTTATTCATGGTAAGAATAAACCAATCTTGTATTTACAGAGATGTTTGTCTAATAATTCACCATTAGGTCTTGAATGAGACAGATGATCTATGCTACCAAGAATTTTTGGTTGATATTTGCATCAAAATTCCACAGAGGTCTCTCATTACACATTCTTTAGCATAAAAATTATAAATGAGACAATTTAGAATATAAACTTTAAACTCTTGACCGTAATTATACAGACATATACATATATTTACACTTTGTTTATTATATTCAAGATGATAGAAAACAGAAAAATTTAATAAGCACAAATTAAAAATTATTCTATAAAAATACATATTGTTACTTTTATTTGAATAGCAAAAATAATAAATGTATAAAGGGCAAATGTATGTGATAAGACAGTGTTCCAAAAAATTAACTAATTTTCACTACCTCCTCCCCCTCAATTCCTATCAAACTTATAACTTTACTTCCTTCAAGCTACATTTTTATTCTCACATCCACCCTTTTAGAAAGCAAAGCTTTTGGGTTTCAGAAGTCTAAACCCTGAGAGACTAAGAGTATAAACAGTTTTGTTATGAAGGCAGAGCTTCTTAGCCACCAGACTAGAAAAGAAGTCTTTCTCCAGGGGCAGGAAGAGAATCAGGGAGTGCGTCAGTATTGGGAATTCCAGGGGGCTTCTGAAGCCTAGCTCTCCATGTGTGTGAATGGTATGTGATGGTATTGTGGGAGGGGCTGGTGGAGAAAGGAAAGAGAGAGAAAAAGAGAGAAAGAGAGAGGTATTTATGGTCCTGAGGGAGTTTCAGGAATGCAGCAGCAAAATCTCAGGGTTTTTTTTTGTTTTTTCGTGTTTTTTTTTTTTTTGGAAACGGAATCTTGCTATCATAGCCCAGTCTGGAGTGCAGTGGTGCGATCTCGGTTCACTGGAACCTCTGCCTCTCGGATTCAAGCAATTCTGTCTCAGCCTCCTGAGTAGCTTGGATTATAGGCGCCTGCCACCATGCCCAGCTAATTTTTGTACTTTTAGTAAAGACAGAATTTCGCCATGTTGGCCAGGCTGGTCTCGAACTCCTGACCTCGGGTGATCCACCCGCCTCGGCCTCCCAAAGTGCTGGGATTACAGTCGTGAGTCACCATGCCTGGCCAAATCTCAGAATTTTGCCATACTCTATGGTGCCAAGAGAGAGGCAAAAGAGAAAGAGCTAATGTCTGAATAGTCAAAGAGAGAGAGAGACACAGGCACTATGTGTTTGAGAGTAAGTAAGTAGCACCAAGAAATTACAAACATGATAACAGATCTCTGAACACAGGAACAAGAATTCATGCCATTAAAAGAATCCCAGGGGTTAGCTGAGAGAGATAACAAGACTTAATAGGAGTCCTTAAGATGAAAAGAAAGCCATGTATAGATGACAAATACCCAAAGAAAAAATAGACTTTTAGTGGATGCCAGTGTAGTCAGATGAACCAAGGACTAAATTATTTTCTCTACTGTTTGGCATCTATAACCCACTAGCATGTGGAAATATTCCCTAGGAAGAAAAAGGAGAAGATACCAAATTTACTGATACTAACTTCTCCTACCAGGTAGTAGAGGCTTACAATGAAAAGTAAAAAAAAAAAAAAAGAAAAATTAGATATTCTTTTACTGGGAGCTCTTTTTTGTTATTATTTCTATTATTTCAATAGTTTTTGGGGAAACAAGTGTTGTTTGGTTGCCTGTTTAGTGATGATTTCTGAAATTTTGGTGTACTCATCTCCTGTGTACACTGTACCCAATGTATAGGCTTTTATCACTTAGAAAATTTTTAAAAATTATATTTCCTTTATCCCTGAAGTTATGGACTGAGATTTTATCTGTTTTTTTTTTTGTATAAAAATAACACTACCCACTAATCAGAACAAAAATCTTTGTTATAAGTATTAATTCATGTCATTTAGCTACAAAATCATAGCAGAATAGTTTAACCCTCTGCTAAATAAAATATTCCTTTGTATTAAAACATTAAAAATTACATAATCTTAGTAAAATGGCACAGTTCTTTAACAAAGGGGTTTGAGAACCACCTTAATGTCCCTGAGCTTTTATAATGGAAAGATCTGGTCAAAGGAGAACTGCCTGAGACAGACGACATGGCTGTCTATGTAGATAACACAGCTGGATTAATTCAGGAGTTCACTTAGAAGACAAATGCAAACACACATTCTGGGAATTGTACTTTTGGTATGGTATAGATCTCCTATTAAAACAACCAAATTTAGAATATAGACGAAAACAAAAACAAAAAAATGCAAAAACAAAGCTACACAAAGGAACTGGAGATGAAGACAAAACAAAATAAAAACCAACCAAAAATCAAATAGGCAGGTGGAGAGTGAAGGAACGTGAACGCCTGGAAGAAGGAAATGGCTCAGGGTTGTATCTGTTGAAAAGTGTGTGGAGAGGGGAAAGGGGGGCATGTGACAATCCAGGAAAAGAGAGAGCCAGAAAGTAAAAACAGCAACAACAACAACAAAAAACTATATGTGTGTGTGTGCGTATTTATTTCTATATGTATATATACACACACATATATACAGATATATAATTATGTAGTATAGATATGTACGTTATATACATATATTATATATGTATTTTTTTCTGCCCAAATATCTAGCTGACCACTGAATCAGGAATGAGAAAGGTAAATGCCAAACAACCCAGCCACAATTAAAACAACTGAACTGATATTTGAGTTGCTGGCCACTTCAAAGGAGACAGACTTGTACTTTTAGTCCATCTAAGTCAAATGCCTACTAAAATGAAATCAATCAACCCTCCTGAGGAAAAAAAAAAAATAACAAAATTAAAAGTATCTGTGACCTTATTAAAAGAATCCAAAATACAAATAAAAATGATATACTAAGAAAGAAAAATGTGACTCCTATTTAAGAGAAAAAACAGGTAATATTCCACAACATTAAGATGACTCAGTTGTTGGATCTATTAATAGCAAAGAAGTCTAAAATAACTATGATAATTATACTTAAAGACATAAAAGAAATTATGTTCTGTTAGAATAAAAATAAAAAGACTCAGTAGGGAAATTGAAACTATATAAAATACCAAATTGAAATAGAAAAATTCAATATCTGAAATGAAAAATTCACTAGATAGGATTAATAGAGTGGAGATGACTGAAGGAAGAGAAAACTGAAGAAAGGAAGGTGGCTGAATATATACTAATATAAATAATCCAATCTGAAGAATAAAAACGTAAAAGATTGAAAAACAGTGTCTCAGGAACCTGTGGTACAATATTAAGATATCTACTGAGTATCTACCCAAAGCAAAAGAGGGCACTACATGAAAAAGACACTTGCTCACACATGTTTATGGCAGCACAGTTCACAACTGCAAAAATATGAAACCAGTCGAAATGCCCATCAACTTACAAATGAATAGGGAAAATGAGGTGTATATATATACCATGGGATACTACTCAGCCACAAAAAAAGAACAAAATAATGGCATTTGCAGCAACTTGGATGAGGTTGGAGACCCTTATTCTACATGAAGTAACTCAGGAACGGAAAACCAAATATCATTTGCTCTCACCTATAAGTGGGAGCTAAGCTAGGAGGATGCAAAGGCTTAAGAATTATATAATTGACTTTGGGGATTTGGGAAGAAGAGTGGGAGAGGGGTGAGGAATAAAAGACTACATATTGGGTGCAATGTACACTGCTCTGGTGATGGGTGCATCAAAATCTAGAAATCACTACTAAAGAACTTATCTACATAACCAAAAATCACCTGTTCCCCAAAATCTATTGAAATAAAAAAAAAATCTAGCACATGCCAACAAATTCTACAACATAGATGCAATGAACACATTTCTTGAAAAATAAATTTTATAAAAACTAACGTGAAATGAATAATAAAATCTGAGAAACTCTACATCTGCTATATATACATTTGTTATCAAAACATTTCTATAAAGAAAAACTATAGGCTCATATGGTTTCAGTAGTGAATGCTAGCAAACATTTAAGGAAGAAATAGCATCAATCCAAACAAACTCTTTCATCAAATAGAGTGAGGAGAGAACACTTTCCAATTGGTTTTATGAAGGCAACAATACCATTAATACAACACTTGCAAAATATAAATCCATATATTAATGTCCTTTACATCCCTTGAAAATATTGTTAAATTAATTCAGTAATATATAAAAAGAACAACGCATCATGATCATGTTGTTTATCGTGTCTGTTTTACAGAAGTTCAAGACTGGCTTAACATTAAAAAATCATTGTCACTCACCATATGAAGAGAATAAACAAGAAAAAATTACACGATCATTTCAATGAATGTAGAAAAGCATTTGATGATCAACACTCATTCATAATACTCTTAGCAAATTAAGAAGCTATTAAAAGCTACAATTACAACCATATTTCATGTTCATATGTTGAGTGTTTTAACATATAATGGGGAAAAAGTCAGAATACCTATTCACATCATTTCTATTCAACATTTTACTGGAGGTCTTAAGAGTGCAATAAGAAATAAAGTCACAACAAGTGGAAAGAAATAAAATTCTACTTGCAGATACCACGATTGTTTCTGAAGAAGATCCTAAGAATTTGACAACACAACTATTATGATTAATAAGTGAAATGACCAAGGTCACAGGCTATAAGCTAAATATACAAAAATTTGTCACATTTTTTTCTATACTAGCATCACTTTAAAAATTAAATAAAACAATTCTATTTATAAAAGTATGAAAATACATGCTATTACTTAAGAATGCATTTAAGACAATATTTGAGGTTTACACTGAAAACTACAAAAATTGCTTAGAGAAATTAAAGAACACATAAATAAATCATGGGATTCATCATTTCCATGGATTGCAAGATACAAAATAGATAATAATTATCCCCAAATTAATCTATATATTCCACACAATAAGAGTTACCATAATTATTTAAAGAAATTGACAAGATGTTTCTAAAATTTATATAGAAATGCAAAAAAATAAAAATCTTGAATAGTCAAGACAATCTTGAAAAGAAAAACAGCTTTGGAGGACTTCTGCCATATGACTTTAAGACATATTATAATGCTACACTAATGAAAGTGTGGTAGTGGCATAAAAATTGACAGCAGATCAATGTAATAAGAGGCAAGAAAACAGACCCATATATACAACCATTTCATATTTAATAAAGGCACAAAAGGAACCCAGTGTGGACAGCTAAGGGTTTTTGTTGTTGTTGTTTGTTTTAAACACATGGTGCTGGAATAATCAGGTAACAATCAACAACAACAACAACAAACTCTTGCCCAGATTTGTACCGTACTGAAAAGTTAATTTCAGATGAATCTTAGATCTATATATTAAAACTATAAGGCTTTTAGAAAACAGCAAAGGAGAATACTTTTTCAAATTAGAAGTAGACAGAGGTTTTTCTAGGATAGGTCCTAAGAGGCACTAACCGTAAAAAAGAAAAGAAATAAATGAGCCAGCCATAAACTAGAAAAAAACAATTTGCCAAACATATACCTGACAAAGGACTGATGTCTACGATAAATAACTAAATTCTTCTGCTCAGCAATAAAAAGACAAAGAAGCCAATTAAAAATGGGCAAAATATTGAGTAGGTTCATCATTTAAAAAGGTGTATGAATGGCCAATAAGTGCATGAATAGGTGCTCAACATCATTAGACATCACGGAAAGGTAAAATAAAACTACTATTAGATACTAATATTCACCCTCCAGAATAGCTAAACTTAAAATTATTGACACACCAAATGATGGTGAGAATGTGGAATTGAAACTTCTACAAATTACTGTGGAAATATAACATTATACCCTTACTATGAGAAAAGTTGGGATAATTTTAAACCTATACCTGCCTTATGACAGGCTTTTCATTTCTCAATATTTACTCATGAGAAATGAAAACACCTGCAGGAGAGACTATGTAGAAGAATGTTCACAGAAGCTTTATTGATAATATCTGAAAACCAAAAACACCTCATGCCCCCACTAATAGGGTAACTGATAAACAAACCAATATATTCATACAATAGAATACTACTCAGAAACAAAAAGGGATAAACTACTGGTATACACAATAACACATATGAAGAAATCTTACACAAAAGATTACATTTGCAGCTTTACTATAGGCAAAAACTAATCTATGGTTGAAAACCACCCTGGTAATGATTGCAGCTGAGAGATGTAGATGGAGATTGAGTGAAAAGGGGCATGAGAGAACAATTATCTGGGATAATGCAATTCCATATCTGGTAGAGATTTGAGTTGCACTGCCTCATGGAAATATTAAACTCCAATCAATATGTGTTGAAGTGTTTAGAGTAACTGTATTGATACTTGCAAGTCACTTTTAAAAGCATCAAAACATAAAATGCATTAATGTAGGGTAGGAAGATAGATAAATGGATAAATTAGCCATAATAAAATGTTGATTGTGGATTGAAGGTGGTGGGAGATGACTATTCTGTAGTAAAATTTTCAACATTTCTTTATGTTAGAAAAACCTTGGGGCCAGAGTGACAGACATTCTAATTAATTTTTATGCCATTGGCTACAGAAGAAATAAATCTGCCCACATCACAGAATGTGTTCCATGAAGGAAAGAGCCAGTGACACCACCAAAAGGAGGAGGTGGGTACACTAGCAAGACAAAGATGCCAGATAGACACTGAATATATTGATAATGGATTCACTGATGATTGATTTTATGCTAGTAACTTTGATATAGTGAGAATACTCTCATGTTAAAGCAACAATGATAATAAGCATTGGTAGTGGAAGACTGTGTTAGTTTATTATGCATATTAAAATGCGTTTTCCTCACATTTTATAGATGCAGGAAGTTCCACCACTATTCCCTCAGGCTATCAAGTGTCAAAACCAGCACTGGATCCTCGTTTTCAATTCCAAACCCAGCGATTTTATTTTACTTTATTTTATTTTATTTTATTTCTGTCTTACATCCTTCAGTTAAAAGAATAACATCAATAGATTTTTACAATTCATTAAAAAACCAATCTTAGTTTTAAAAATACCTCTCAAAATTAGAAAATAAAAATGAGATTTCCCCCTAACTAAATATATCTTTTAGCTTAGTTATAAATATGACTATAATTAATTTTTGTTTAAAAAACTTAGTAACACCTAAGTTTTACATCGTTTCCTCAAACAAATAGAAACAAAAGATTAAGTAAGGAAGGAATCAACGAAACTCAGTGGAAAACTATCTTCATTCTCAAGGAACTCACATAAACTTGTAATCCTTTTTCCTAATTTGGCTATTCAGGTCTGTCAAACACTGTTGACTGACTAAGCTGACCGATTGTTTTAAGATATACACCCAGTCTAAATTCAACAGCCCTTCATGTTAAAAACGCTCAGTAAACTAGATATTGGTGGAACATATCTCAAAATAGTAAGAGGTATTTATGACAAACCTACAGCCAATATCATACTGAATGGGCAAAAACTGGAAGCATTCCCTTTGAAAACCAGCACAAGACAAGGATGCCCTCTCTCACCACTCCTATTCAACACAATATTGGAAGTTCTGGCCAGGGCAATCAGGCAAAAGAAAGAAAGAAAGCACATTCAAATAGGAAGAAAAGAAGTTAAATTGTCTCTGTTTGCAGATGACATGATTGTATATTTAGAAAACCACATCATCTCAGCCCAAAATCTCCTTAAGCTGATAAGCAACTTCAGCAAAGCCTCAGGATACAAAATTAATGTGTAAAAATCGCAAGCATTCCTATATACCAATAACAGACAAACAGAGAGCCAAATCATGAGTGACTCCCATTCACAATTGCTACAAAGAGAATAAAATACCTAGGAATCCAACTTACAAGGGATGTGAAGGACCTCTTCAAGAAAACTACAAACCACTGCTCAACGAAATAAAAGAAGACACAAACAAATGGAAAAATATTCCATGCTCATGGATAGGAAGAATTAATATTGTGAAAATGGCCATATTGCCCAAAGTAATTTATAGATTCAATGCTATCCCCATCAATCTCCCATTGACTTTCTTCACAGAATTGGAAAAAATGACTGTAAATTTCCTATGAACCCAAAAAAGAGCCTGCATAGCCAACACAGCAGTAAGCAAAAAGAACAAAGCTGGAGGCATCACTCTACCTGACTTCAAACTATACTACAAGGGTACAGTAATCAAAACAGCATGGTACTGGTACCAAAAGAGATATATAGACCAATAGAACAGAACAGAGGTCTCAGAAATAATACCACATATCTAAAACAATCTGACCTTTGACGAACCTGATAAAAACAAGCAATGGGGAAAGGATTCCCTATTTTATAAATGGTAATGGGAAAATTGGCTAGCCATATGCAGAAAAGTGAAACTGGACCCCTTCCTTACACCCTATACAAAAATTAACTCAAGATGGATTAAAGACTTAAATGTAACACCTATAACCATAAAAACTCTAGAAGAAAACCTAGGCAATACCATTCAGGACATGGGCATGGACAAACACTTCATAACTAAAACACCAAAAGCAATGGCAACAAAAGCCAAAATTGACAAATGGGATCTCATTAAACTAAAGAGCTTCTGCACAGCAAAAGAAACTATCATCAGAGGGAACAGGCAACCTACAGAATGGGAGAAATTTTTTGCAATCTATCCATCTGACAAAGGGTTGATATCCAGAATCTACAAAGAACTTAAACAAATTTACAAGAAAAAGAAACAAACAACCCCATCAAAAAGTGGACAAAGCATATGAACAGATCCTTTTCAAAAGAAGACATTTATGCAGCCAACAAACATATGAAAAAAAGTTCATCATCACTGGTCATTAGAGAAATGCAAATCAAAACCACAATGAGATACCATCTCATGCCACTTAGAATGGCGACCATTAAAAAGTCAGGAAACAACAGACGCTGGAGAGGATATGGAGAAATAGGAACACTTTTACACTGTTGGTGAGAGTGTAAATTAGTTCAGCCATTGTGGAAGACAGTGTGGCGATTTCTCAAGGTTCTAGAACTTAGAAATACCATTTGACCCAGCAATCTCATTGCTGGATATATGCCCAAAGGATTATAAATCACTCTGCTGTAAAGACACATGCACGCTTATGTTTATTGTGGCACTATTCACAATAGCAAAGACTTGGAACCAACCCAAACGTCCATCAATGATAGACTGGATTAAGAACATGTGACACATATACACCATGGAATACTATGCAGCTATAAAAAAGGATCAGTTCATTTCCTTTGCAGGGACATGGATGAAGCTGAAAACCATAATTCTCAGCAAATTAACACAGGAACAGAAAACCAAAAAACACATATTCTCACTCATAAGTGGGAGTTGAACAATGAGAACACATAAACACAGGGAGGGGAACATCACATACTGTTGTGGGATGGGGGGCTAGAGGAGGGATAGCATTAGGAGAATACCTAATGTAGATGACGGGTTGATGGGTGCAGCAAACCACCATGGCACGTGTATACCTATGTAACGAACCTGAACATTCTGCACATGTACCCCAGAACTTAAAGTATAATAACTAATAAAAAATTGAAATAAAAAAAAAAACAAAGGAAGAGCTACAAAATTTTTTTAAAAAGGAATATTTCTATTTCACAAAATGTCAACATCTTAGGGTTTGCAAGCAAATCCAGTGTTCTTTATACCATCATTCCATACTGCCCTTGGGAAACAGATATGATTCTCAAAATTTCAAAGAATTTCATTTTATATTTTTACAGACCTTGCCTATAAAAATGGGAAATACATTCCTCCAAGCACATTTTTATGACCAGACATAATAAAATTTTACTTACAGAGTAGACATCTTTTAAAATCATCCATGTAAAAGCAAAATGATAATATTCAAAGCATCAGGTCAATTCATTTAAGATTATTAGTCAGATGCAATTCCTCAGAATTTAAAAGGAAACAATAAACTAAAGGTATTCTACTACTTTATCAGTGTTTTACGCCTAACATTTTCAGCAGACAGAAATAAACATCCTCTTGGCTACTTAGACCCTACTTTTCAGCAATTTGTGCTGTCTTTCAGGTATGAATAATTTAACCTTGAACTAAAAAACAGATGCAAACAGATATAGTGGAACATGTCTGAGGCAGTGAATCAAAGCAAGCAAGCACTTTATAGAAGTACATATCTGGGACACAGAGGAAGCCCCCTGCAGTGACATTGTTCTTGAAATACATAAATGAGAAAACCACGCAATTCAGTAATGTGCATCTTTAGTCACAAAACATGAAATGAATTTGCTAACTGATAATTTTTAAAATCAAATTTTACATATATTGAGCATTAACACATGAAATATAACCACACAAGACTTGTCATAATCTTTATCAGTTGTACTCAGTTATCAATAATTTTTATTACTAGTACTCAGTTATTAACGTTATTTAAGATTTTTAAGAAATGTTCATTTTTGTGTCACAGAAATAAATGTGAGAGGAAAAGCAAACCCTCAGTTCTTCTAGTCTTTATCTTTTGCCTATTATTATTACTTTTAATTCTTGAAATTGACCTCATACTTCTTCTATAGCTTTGCGGTGACTTTTGTTTTTCTTTCTGCAACACAGTAGCCTTAGATTTACTCAGATCCCAAAGTCTGAGTACAATATTAAGTGTGTCTGCAGGGGTGTGTGTGTGTGTGTATGTAAATGTATTCACCCAAACCCTAACTTGTATTTATTCATGATGTTACAATCTACATTGTAACGTATCATAGGAAAATACATTAAAAAATATGTGCCAGGTAAGGGAAAAAGAAATCTTTAAATGTTTCTATTTAACTGTATTCATTAGTTGTAATAACAATAGTGCTTTATGTGCATATTAGATAGAAAAAAGACTTTTTAATGGCTAAGGTAGTTTGAAGCTAAATTTCTATCTTTTTAGTATGAGGGAGCATATTTTTCCAACATTATAAAGTGGAACAAATCATCAAAATAATCAAAATCTGACAGAATTAGACAATTTATTTTAGAGAAACGAATAACAAAAGTGCTTCTGGTTTAAACTCTGCTTTGCCTTTCTAAACTTAAAAGTTTGACTATAGATATATACATACATATATATATATTAAAGCTCCTTTAGAAAGAAATATATATAAATTATATATATATTTCTTTATATATATAATATATAAATAGAAATAAATATTTATATATATTTCTTTCTAAAGGAGCTTTTATTTTATATTGCAAATTTAAGTTATTTTTTATTTTATAAAAAGTTACTGAATTAGAAAACTTTTCACTTGTTTTCTTCCTTTTGTACATATTAAAATATTTAATTTATTCAGTTTGGTTAGATTTAAGGAACTGAATAATTATTAGAGAATTTGTGAATTCATTCATTTTGCTAACTTATATTCTTTGTAAATATTTAAAAATATATTTAACATAAAATTCTATCCAAAAATCCATAATATTCCCCTCTGAATGGTTTCTATTTACATATTGAAGAGATTTAGTTACTTTTAACTTTCATTGAATTTATTTTTCAGAAACATATTTAACTTTTTCATGTGAAATGATAAATAATTGTCAATAAATGTGGCAGAGAGAATGCTTATCAAATATCTATGAGTGCTCCTATCTTTTATAGACTTTCTTGCAGTTGGGTTATGGCCATGTGAATTATTTCTGTCAATGACAATGTGAGTGAAACGGATATGTAATTGCTGGTCTGAGGCACTTAAAAAATAAAGTAAGTTTTCTGTGCTTTCCTAATCTCATGGCTGGAAGAAAATTCACAATGTGTGAGTTGCAAAGTGAACGTCAACTGAACTGAATTGTTGTCATCATTGGAAGAAAGCTACCAAGAAGAGCTAGCTAGTCACATCAGACAGTACGTGAGTGAAAAATAAACTTTCATCAGGCTAACGCACTGAGATTAGAGGTTTAGTTGTTACTGTAACATAGCTAGTCTTCTTCTAACTAATAGAGTACTTAAATCTACTTTTTCTCAAAATGTTATGTATTTAGGAGGCTCCAAATCAGCAATATTTATAATTTTAAAAATTTATATCTTTGAACTAAACTTTTTACTACTACTAGAAATACTGTTATACTTATATCCACCATGTGTATCAGTCTAAACAGTTTTAAATGTTTATGTGTTTTTCCATTATTTTTATTTTCCTGCTAACTGTGATGCAAATCATAGTGTGATTTTACTTTCCATCTTGTTATTGTCAGTCGTGTTTACTTTTCATATACAAGTAATTTGTTTTTTTGCAGTTACTAGTTAACTGAATTTATTGACATATTATTCATTTCTGTGAGTACTGTTATTTCTGATTTCCCCTCCTCCCCACCTCCTCTTCCTTCCTCTTCTTCTCCTCCCCATCCCTATCTTTCCTCCTTCTCCGTTCCCTCCTCTTCCTTCTCCTTCTTCTAGTGTCCATCTGTGAGGTGGGTGGTAAACAGTTAACTTTTAGGCTGAAAAATGTCTTTACTTTGTCTTCACTTTTGAATTTTAAAATGCATTTTTATTTTAATAAAAATCTGGATTAGTTTGTCCATCATGACTTTCAAAATAACTCTACTTTATTGGCCTTTATCTGGTACTTGATTGTGGGCAATCTGTCTGAATTTTGGGGTAGTTTTTCTGATAACTCTGATAGCTTTGAGGATTTCTTTCCTTATTTTTCACATTCTTCAGTCCCACATAGTGTGTTTGGGTATAAATTTGTATTTCTTTGCCTTCAGAGGGTGCTATCAATCTGCGGGCTCATGGTTTTCTTCAACTCTGAAAATACTTACCTATCATTTACTCACATATGCTTTCTCTGCCACACTATCTTTTGTTTTTCAAGTATGCCTAAACTATTCTTGCCTTAAAATTTTATCTGCTGTGGTTCCAGGTTTTAGAACAGTCTTCTCCCAGATATTTGCAAAACTTATATCATCAGGTTGTTCCAGTTTTTCTATAAATTTAACTATATCTGAGAGTCCTTCCCTGACCATCTTGTCTCAAATATCACTTTCTTTGTCACTTGCTATTCTCTTACTATGCATTGATTTTTGCATAGGATCAATTAATTACTTTTATACTTTATATACTTATTTGTTCATTTGTTTATTATCTTATTCCACACTCTTCTAAAATTAAAATCTCAGGAGGGTTTTTGTTGGCTTTTTCATTGCAAAATCAAGTGTTTAGAATAGTGCCTAGCACAGCAGGGTGCAGTGGCTCATGCCTGTAATCCCAGCATTTTGGGACGCCAAGGCAGGTGGATCATGAGGTCAAGAGATCAAGAGCAACCTGGTCAACATGGTGAAACCGTGTCTCTACTAAAAAATACAAAAATTAGCTGGGTGTGGTGTCACGCGCCTGTAGTCCCAGCTACTCAGGAGGCTGAGGCAGGAGAATTGCCAGAACCCAGGAGGCGGAGGTTGCAGTGAGCTGGGACTGCACCACTGCACTCCAGCCTGGTGACAGAGCGAGACTCCGCCTCAAAATAATAATAATAATAATTATGAAGAATATTGCCTAGCACATAGTAGGTATTCAGTAAATATTTCTGGAGTGAATAAAATTTCCTCTAACCTCTTAGTTCCAGCACTCTTGTTAGATGCATAGTGTCAATATTTTTATGTTTCTATCTTGTTTTCTGTGTTCTGGATGAATTCCTTAATATACTTTTATATCTGAACTAGAGCTTACTCTATTTTGTATTTTTTAATTTTAGTGACTATAAATTTAACTTCTATGATTTCTTGTTGATTTTTTTTTTTTCTTTTGAGACATGGACTTGCTGTTGTCCCCGCTGCAGCGTAATAGTGTGATCATGGCACACTGCAGCCTCAACCTCTTGGACTTAAGTCATCCTGCTGCTTCAGCATCCTGAGTAGCTTGGATTACAGGTACATACCACTGTGCCCAGCTAATTATTTTTTGTAGAGGCAGGGTCTCACTCTGTTGCCCAAGCTGGTCTCAAACTTCTAACCTCAAGCAATCCTCCCACCTTGGCTACCTGAAGTGCTGGGATTACAGGCATGAGCCACCATGCCTGGATCTCATTGATTTTTTGTCACATCAGCTGCTCTTATTTCACTTTGGATTCATGAAAATGTACCTGTCCTCCCATATACCTAGGCCAGTGTTTGCTATAAAGTTATGGTTGCAGACAGTGTGTTGACCTTGGAGTAGAAGAAGCATCTCAAACTATAAACTTATATCTTCTTAACCAAAGTATAAAACTACATACTTTGTATGACTAGCTTTTAAAGTCACACTCTAATTAATCACTGATTCTTGTAGGCTTTTATTCAGTCAGCAAACATTTACTGAGCATCTGCTATGGGGACAATATTTAGTAAAGGTGAAGTATCCATTGATGAATATTAGTTATGTCCCTTAAGAGGCTCTTAACATTCTAGATATCCACACTAATCCAATATGTAAAAAACAGAATATAAAACAAAACCTATTAGACTTCAGATGGATCTATTCAGGATTCTTTTTTTTTTTTTTTTTTGGAAAAAAGACATAAAAGAATATCCTAAAAGATATTCTTTTGGATATATTCATGATGGAATATATCATCTCAGTCACACTTAACACATGATTCTTCTGAGATATACGATAAATTCTTTATAGATTTCATTAATGAAGATTCAAGGAGGCTAGGATTAAAGCCACAAAGAGTAGACTATACATACCCAGCCTGTAGCCCTCAGAAATTACATTTTCAATTACAATTTAAATGTGGTTTACTCCTATGATGCGGTGTTGTGTCCTGGTGTAATTAAGCTAAAAAACGTTTTATTTTTAATGAGTTCATGATATAATAAACAAAATTATTGTTATAGCATGTTGTCCTGAAACAATTCAAGGCACTTAACTAACATATCTCCGAGAAAAACATTTATGTAGGCAATTAGAAAGGTTTTATTTTTTTTTCAAAGAATAAAGAAGCAATTTGTGGCATGGAATCATTTTTCTTTACCTCAGGAATGAGACTGTATACTGCAACACAAGTATCTCCAAAATATAGCAGCTGAAAGCAAAAAGTATTCTATTATAATTAACATTCCCCACAGCTCTGGAGTTCAGAAAGGACTTGGCTGGGTGGTTTTAGCTTAAAGTCTCTCCTGTGGCTGCAGTCAGATATTGGCTGAAGCTGCAATGGTGAGGGGCTGGAGAAGCTGAGGACTGCCTGGCTGCTCTGCTTGGTTTTTCTCTGGAATCTAGTTTGGGCTTCTGTGCAGCACAGTGGACTCAGGACAGACAAGGGCTTATAGAATGCTCAGGGTTCCTGCATAAGTGTGTCCATATACAAAGCCTTAATTACTTGGCTATTTCTAATCAATCTTCTGAAGTTACTCAATGTTACTCTGTCACTTCTATTAGTAACAAGGGAGTTCCAAGCCCACCCAGATTCAAAGGGAGGGATCATGGATTTCACCTCTTGATGACAGGAATGTCATCATGACATTGTGGAAGAGAAGGTTGGATGAGAAATATTGTTACTGCCAACTTTGGAAAATACAATCTGCTATAGCTACTAAGAGATAAACAATATCCTCATAATTTATGAGTTTGTAAACTATGGAGTCCAAGAATTTTTGTCTAAAGTCCCTCTGTTAGAGGCAGAGGTAGAAAGATAACATATATCTCCTAATTCCCTCTCATTTTTTTTTTTGTTTGTCAACAGAGTGCTTCCTAGAGGGTTCTAGAAGAAAATTCAGGACCTAGAAACAGTTGATATAAGTTGTATCTTTGGGAATTTCCAAGCATACCAAATGACTACCAGGTATGAAAAAGCTGAAATACACATACAATGGGGGTGTATACAAGAAATCTGTCTGTACATTTGATGTCTTAACAGTGCATATAAATTCCACAGTGCAAATTTATGCATTTGATTATTTATTCATTCAAAACGTATGTTTTAGGCCCTTTGAAGTGTACTAGGGAATATTTGAACACATATCAGGTAAATTAAAAAAAAAAAACTCCTCTGCTTAGGGCTCTAACCCAGTAAAACAGTGCAAATGTCAAACGTAATACAATATTGACAGGAATACCTAATTTGGAGAACTGAAAATTGTTGGCTTGAGTTGACCTGAAATGTCCTTAAATTTTACCAGCAGATGGTCAGACACTGTCTTAACTACACATTAGAATGTATGTTTAGTATATTTTATAAAACAAAACAGGTACTTTTAAAATACAAAATAGCTTTTTTAAAGAAAAAATGTTTCAGACTATTTACAAGTCTTTCTCTAAAGCATTCAGCCAATATATTATTACTTCTTTTGATTGTATAGAGAAAAATGCTCAATGACTTATATTTTCTTTAATACCCATTTTAAACATCTGAGTTTTCAAATTATAAAAATGTATCATTAAGATACAGGACTTAGGCCCTACAAAAGGTATTGCAGAAGGCAGTTTAATGGGAGACAATTGCATTATCATTGGGGACTAGGGGAAAGAGATGGTGGAGAAGGGCCAGGTAATCAGGGAACTGCAGCATATAGGATGGGAAAATATGCTGGGAATAGCGTGAATATTAAAAGCATCTACATAAATCTATATAAATCCTAAATCCATGATTTCAGAATGCTGCTGTATAGTCAGAATAATACTCTTGTGCAGTAATTTGGCAATTATGGAAGAGCATGCAGAAGTAGAAGTTTATAGGTGCTGTTTGAACAACATGCATAATTTATAGATAGAATGCAGATTCAGATGATAGTAATTCAAGGACACTGGAACACAAGAACAGCAACCAATGGTTCTAGGAATCTGAAGAATGTCTTGGCATAGTAAAAGGTTTGGAAATGTAGTTAAGAAAGCATTGAGTTAGAGATACTTTTTTAATAGAAAGCTTGAGATAAAAAGAGAATAAGGAGACATTTCAGAAGAGGTAGGCAGGTTAAGACTATAGAAATTTCTAAACAAAGTCTTGTTTAGTGTACAAAGAATAAAAATACATAAAGGGCATTAATGAAAGTATAAAAATACTCAGCTATGGCAGTAAGAAAGATGATTATGATAAAATATAGAATTCCAGTGTTATTTAAATCAATGGAGCATTAGTAGTCATAACATACTTTTCAAAATAGAAATTGATTCTTACATAACTATTTTTAAAAATTCTCCAAAATTAATTTTAATTACATTCCAAAAAGTTTTAATAATATAGAAGTTCACTTATAGCAATTATTTATCTTACTAGTAGTATTTTAATGTATGATTTTTTGTGGGTTTGTTTTTTATCATATTAAATCCTTACTTGGCTTCCTATCAGCGCCTCAGAAACTATGAGACTTAGTTTGTTTCTCAATTACTCCATAAATATGGAGAATAATTTAAAAATCATGTGCATAGTCATTTTAAGTCTTTATTGTTTTTCAGAACTTCAGCTTATCGTTGAAGAAGTCACATGCTGAGTGAGCTGAAAATTCTATTAATTAGTTACACACTAGTAAGTAAGCCTTAAATCCCAGTGCCAATTAAATCTATTTATAATTGCATTGGGAGCTGATAAATAATAGGTCATGTTTTCAATTTTCATACAGATTCTGATCTATGGTATTATATATGAAAAAGTAATTATTTTAAATATATCCAATTTAAATATTTTTCAGTATTTTTTATAATTTGAAGGCATTCCTTTATTTCCTATACATATGTAATTGATTGAGTGGATTCCCAAGAAAGCTATTACAGTAGGAGTTTTTGTTATTCACAATGCATTATGATTAAAATTACTTATACAAGAATTTATAAATGGCTATGAAAGTTTTAAATTTGAACTTTAGAAACATTACTGGTGATCATATTATATTTTCCTGTCTTTCTGTAGTATATGTGTCTTGGGGGTAAAACCTGACCCAGGCCCTAAGGTGACTGTGAAGATTCGAGGAACTCCTTCATTCCTATTTGTAGGATGTCAGAGAAGGGGTATGGGTAGAAGGAGATGCTCTGTTCTATTTACTATTGCCAATCCAAACTCTACATTTTTTGATATTTCATAACACAATTTAAAAAATCATTTCATTCAAATTTTTAGGAAATTATTTGCCTGTAATCACTAATTACATGTAATTTGTGAGCTAGTGAAGATAGTTATTGACATTTAAATATAAACATAAATTCCCAAACAAGAAGTGATATATAGTCTTAAACTAGACACTAGTAACATATAACGTAGAGGCAGAAATTAATTCTTTAGAACACATTATAACATTTTATGTGAATATCTATATATCAAAGATATTATAAAAAGATAGTTCATACTGTATTCATCAATATAGGAGATTAATTAATGACTTACATTAACATATGACTCAAAAAAAAAAAACATTAAGCTAGGTTCTACAGTTAAATTTTATGAGCCCTGACTCAGGGAGACAGGTTTATTAAAATTAAACTACACTTTGAGAATATTTTATAAATAAATATAGGCAAGCTTGTATATTATAATCAAGTTTGTTTTGTTCAAATCTTTGGTTCTTCTTAAAGGATTATTGAAAAGATGGTAAGTTCTTAATACCAGGCTTTTCTTCCTTGATTATTGATACCACTTAGAATAATGTTCCTTTTGGTTCTATTTCTACAGTCAATTTGATTAAAACTCATTTATCACTCTAAAGAGACAAATATTTCAAGACATTGAACCAGGTTTCTAGGTTTCTTTCCTCTGTCCTGTCTTTGAACACTTAGTTACCACTTCTATAAATTTGGATGATGCCTCAGGCTCTTATAGAGGATTTTATTATACATGCTTTTCATTATGACCCAAAACATTTATCTTTCCAATTATTGATTTTCCCAAGTCCTAAGCTTAAGAGAATTCAGTTTTACTAACCAGTGAGTCATTCCTGAGGTAAATTTTTATTTTATCAACAGGATAAAACAATCGATGTAGGGCTGCAGCTACCCAAATGATAGTTAATAGATCACATTTAGCATCTGATTAGAAGATGCCACATATGTCCTGAAAAATGTCATCACACATTTTGTGAGTTTTTTTACTCTAAGAGACCTATGTATTTAAATTATAGTAACTGTGAAATATGAATTTTGCATTATTTTTACACAGTGGGCATTTATTTTGTTGTTTGTAATATTAACTTGTTCAGTGTTATACTTTCATTTTTTATAACCAATGATTAAGGAGATTCTTCTACTCAAAAATCTAGAAAAATGCAATCTTTTCTTCTTATTTTTTGAAACAAAATATTTTAGTAGATTCAGTGACTAGAGTTGAGAGGCTTCTTACTGGTCAAGAATTAAAGATTGGAAAAAATGCAAATTCAAAATAATTTGGTGTAAGTCTCTAAAGGAGAAAAGAAAACAACCTTCTGAAGCTTCCTTCCTTTCCTTGACACAGGTGAATCAGAATTTGTAGGATAACCATAGTCTTTCTATGATATTGACAAGTGAAAACTGCACTGGGCCATCTCTGTGTTGTCATGTATCTTCTTGTGACACTGATAGTCCAGCCCACACTGAAGTATGTTCCAGAGAATTGTGGGAATGAGTAAGTGCCTGGCCACTCCATGTATGTTGTCTTGTGAATTTTGTGACTGGATGACAGTTACAAGATGAATGGCTGATGTTTGGAGTAATGTCCCTCAGAAGAAAGGGAAGCTAACAGGTTGAAATAAGAATTAGACCTGTGACCTTAATTTCATGAAGCCCCTGTTTTAATGGGCTGAGCAAACCAGTCTGAGAAATATAGAATTATAGTCACAAGAAGTTGGATCAGTTTTCCAAGTGTTGACTAATTTATCTTCTTGTTTCTAGGCAAGAGAACGTTAAGCTATACCAGATAATTTAATTAGCTGCATCCAGGATATGAAATCCAGAAGTTTCAATACTATTAACAGACTCTGATCATCAGAATTATTTTTTATACAACTTACACTTCTCTTATGAGAGTTTAAGTCTGCTTCCTTGTCTTATACTCAGGGAAGATGAAAGGCAGTTAACATACCCTGTAAAATAATTAACTGTAAGGTTGTTAAGTTATCTTCCTGCCTTTGCTATTGCAGTTTAAGTAAACAGTAAATTATTTTAAACTTTTCCTACATCAATTTAATTAATGAATTCTATTTCTTAGAGCAGTTTTAGATTGACAGAAAAATTGAATATAGAATACAGACATTTCCCATCATCAATTTATTTCTATTTAACTAAATGGTTAAAAACCCTTATTCTCTTGAAAACGTCACTGAGGAATTTATGTTGTCAAATGATAAAGCCATATTTACTGATACTGCATGTAAGAGTTATGACAACACAAAATATGTTGGGAAAATGGATGAACACCTTCAAATAATAGTGCATAACTATGTTGGACTAGCTGACAATATTAAAGTCTACAAAGGTGAAGTTAAAGGTTAGAAGAGACCCAATGACATCTTTTTTTTATTATTTTTTTATTTTTTGGCAACAGAGTCGCGCTCTGTTGCCCAGGTTGGAGTGCAGTGGCACGATCTCGGCTCACTGCAACCTCCACCTCTCAGGTTCAAACAATTCTCCTGCCCCAGCTTTCCGAGTAGCTGGGACTACAGGTGCACGTCGCCATACCCAGCTAATTTTTGTATTTTTAGTAGAGACGGGGTTTCACTGTGTTGCCCAGGCTGTTTTCGAACTCCTGAGCTCAAGCAATCCACCCACTTCGGCCTCCCAAAGTGCTAGAATTACAGGCGTGAGCCACCGTGCCCGGCCAGCTTCAATTTTTTAGAAAGATGTAATTATCTATCTTTATGTACAGCTGAGGGAAAATAAATTATCTATACCTACTCTTATTCATATTTCATAAAATGAGTTGAGACTGTAGATATAATTTCTAATCTACTCTAATATTAAGACAGATATTAGAAGGGAAAGGTTGCCAAATAAAAGTAGTCCATCAAGATATGTATTTTTCATGATTATGAACTTTTTCAGCATACATTTACATTTAATTATGTATGTACTGTGGATGTATTTTTCTTTCACATAAAATAAATGCTTAGTAGAATTTTTATAAATTTTAAATCTTTATTATACATTTTTTATGATGACTGATTTGCATTATAATCTTAGACGATTTTTATCTGGTATAATGGGCCAATTTCTAAATAGCATCTAGAAGTCATTATCTGAGGTAGATTGTATAGGTAAATTTTATGTATCCTTAGAGAACTTACAAAAGAACAAACAAGGAAAACATCGTTCTTGCTTTAAGACTTCCAGCTTGATTTTCATTCTGAGACACATGTTTTAAGCATTATTTTGGTGGCTGTGTATACTAGATAAGGAGCTTGTGTAGTTGGAATAGAAATCAGGTATCTTTATGGGGATGGTTTATCCATCCACCATATGCTAGACAATGAATGATAAAGTCTGATGAACACAATGATGAAAGGGCATAGACTCTGCCCTCAAAGAGTTTACATTCCTAAGAGAAAGTGCTTAAAAACAACTTTAAAAATCACACTTAGCATTTGAATTATTTGGCTTTGGAATTCTTTTTCTGGAATTAATATGAAGGAACATAGTAACAATCATTCAGTCTTCTGAAAACAGTTTTGTGCTGCTTTGATAATGCTGGATGAGAGGTGATGGACAAGACTTTCCACCAGGGCAAGGTGGAAAGAGCATTGAGGTATAAGGGAAGGACACAGATATTAGCCCAGGTGTGTTCCTCAGCGATCACAGGACTTCGGGAAGACACCAGTTGATTTCTGTGGTCATTTCCTCATTGTTCTTTAATGACCACCTCACATAGGCACACAGTGCTTATCTGGCATGGGTATTGACTACTTGGACTTGATGGTGGAGGATGTAAAGATGGGTAACATTTCCTACTATTATTAGGGTTTTTTGGTCATTTTTTTCAATGAGAATTTTATGAAATTTATATTGCTTTAAATGGCCACAGTGAAGCAGAAGCAAGCATATGCTTCCCAATTTATGCAGCTGACTTCAGGTACTTTAGTAAATGACCAGATCCATTCATTATGTTTTCAACAATAGCAACTTTCCTCTCCGGGATTCTGGGTGGGGGCTGTCATCCTGAGTGTCCTCTATCCCTGTCTCCAGCTCCAGTGCAGCTCTGACAGTGCTCCATCCTTGTCAAAGGGACTGCAGGGAACTACAATAAAGTAATGTTTGGCATGGTAGGCTGAAAACTGAAAATAGCTAAATAAATGAAAGTCTGCTCTGATTATTAAAATAGTCTTAATATACATACTTTAAGATGAGTGTTTACATTTGTTTCCTCAAATTAAATTTGAAGTTCCCTTTCACAGAAAAGCAAAATAATGAAAAGGAAGAGAGCCTTACTAAATCTAGAGAAGCTATCTCATTTTGAAAATGAGGATTTATTGTTTAATGGGTATACAGCTTCAGTTTTGCAAAATGAAAAAGTTCTAGAGATCTGTGGTACAACAACATGTCTATAATTAATACCACTAAACTGTGCACTAAAAATGATTAAGACTGGGCACAGTGGCTCATGCCAGTAATCTTAGGACTTTGGGAGGATTGCTTGAGGACAGGAATTTGTAACCAGCCTGGGCAACATAGTGGCATTCCGTTTCTACAACAGTCAAAAAAAAAAAAAAAATTTAGCCAGGTATGCTGGTGCTTGCCTGTAGTCCTAGGTATTCTGGAGGCTAAAGGAGGGGAATTACTTGAGGCCCACATTTGGGGCTGCAGTATGCTCTGATTGTGCCATTGCACGCCAGCCTGGGCAAGAGAGTCAATTCCCTGTCTCAAAAAAAAAAAAAAAAAAAAAATTAAATGTTATGAGTTTTTTAAACCAAAATTTAAATTAATAGACAACATTTCTGCAAGTAACTATTTCGGAACTATAACTCTAGTAGCTTTGAAGACCTCAAAGTTAGATTTCAAATAGGAGTTTTATGGTTAACAGCCATGTGTGGCAATTGAATGCCAGTTTTCAAATAATACATATCACATATCCTTTATTCCTAAAAAACGTGGTACAGATAAGCTTGTTGTAGTGAACAAAGATGTTTCTATTAAGCAAAGTAATCACTTAAGTAGCTATGCTTATGAGCTTCAAGAATTACATTTTTATAAGTAAAACAGATAAGGATGTAGATTTTATGGGAAGAGGTAACTAGATAGCACGTGAAATCCTGAACTATGTAAGTGATCTAGTATGTAATTTAATTTATGCAATATTCACTTAATGTTGTACTTTGTTAATCACAGCAATAATGTTAATTTAACAAAGTATCTTCAGCATATATTACTATTTCCTGATTAAAATGCAATTATAGTTTTGCCATATGAACTTGGCACTACTATCGAATGAACCCATTAATGCTGGGAAATCAAATTCTTGTATTGAAAAGGTAACAGTAGGATTATTTATAATGATATAAAATAATTCACCAAAATGATCTTGGGCATGAAAATCATCCCTGAATAAAGTGCACCTTCATTTCAAGAGGCTGAGAAGATTAGAAGGACAAATTGCATGGAAATTGGGTAGTATGAAATGAACAATGGTGAAAGGGTGCTAACTCAAGCAGATGGAAAACGAGGCATAAAATATCTCATCACATGTATTCAGATTGTGCAGTCCTACCATTAGCAACTTCAATTTGAGGTAACATCAAGAAAGCTGGAAATAATATATTTGAGCTCCTAGTCTATAAAGATATGTGGTATTTTCTGAAATAAAAGCAAATTGTATGATTAACTAAAAGTTGTTATTGGAATAAGAAATTTTCTTGATGCTAATGACAGTCTAAATTTAAATAAATTTCTGCAGCATAAGAACTTCCTCAAAATTCAAATGCTTGTTTTAGAATTACATATAATGCTCTAAACCCTAAATCTATAACAAAAAGCTTACAGATTTAGAAGAATGGTAGCATGGTTTCTATACATGAAACATGGGAATTAAAACTACTGTTAACTGTTAGTTTTAATCTGCAGCTATAAGTCCCATTAAACTTCTTTCTTTTTCCAAGTTCTTTAAAAATCATACTTTTACACTATAATATACTATATATTTTACTTTGTATGTATACTTTCACATCCAGATGACTTTTTAGAGAGGAAATTAGATGAAGTAAAGATACAGTTACTCCCAAGAGTAAACTCATAACTGGAATTATGTTATACATATTATTGTTTAATTTAGTAAATGACAAAAATTGAATCAACAAAATATTGGCCTCTAGATTATTACCACATTTTATAGTAATGAAAGAGATGACAATGATTTGCCTTTTCCTTTTTTCTAGGAGGACTATAGGTATTAATCATTTAAGTTAACTTGTTAAATTTTTGAAAACAATTCACAATTCCCTTTACAAATTCAGTAATGTAGAAGTCTTAAAATATCTCAGAAATATCATCCTGTAAAGACATTCTCCATGAGTGCAGATCACTAATGATTACACATACGGTAATTATCTTATGAATAAAATGCTAACAGCAATTAATGAATTAAGATCTGTGTTTTTTTTTAATGTTTCATAGTCAATTTATCAAACACTGTTAACTCAAAATGTGGCCCAGGTCCCTTGTGGAACACAGCCCAAAATTCTCTTAAGTGCTTTCTTTATCTTTAGAACTGTTACCTATTATAGGAACAGATCCTAAATCTAGAACATAAAGAGAATAACAATATGATTGCACAAGAGATAAAATTGTGTTTTCCTTTTGCTATGTTATTGCTGTCCCCGAAAGGGTCAATATTCTACATCTGATATTTACTACAAAATGCCCTGGTGCTTAAAATAATATTCCACCTGTCCTTTCATGATGAGGTCTAAGGATCAGAATTATACATTATGGATATGGAAAGAAGATGTCACTCTGGGGAGAATGTGTTCCATAAATAAAATGAGTAATGCCAGGTGGAGGATTCAAAATAGACATCATGCAGTTTTCCTAAGGAAAATTGCGTAAACTCTTTTGTCACTCTCAGCTTTGCCATAGTCTTATGGTTATTTCTTATATCACAGTCACTTTCAGGTTGCAAGATGATTTCAAGGAACTCATCTGAATCCAGAGGACACTTAAAAACCTCATGATCTAAAAATCCCTATATATGATTGCTACCTTATTTGGTGAATCATAATAAATGTTGGGAAATTAGATATAGGAAGTGGCCGGATCTCAGCTCACTGCAAGCTCTGCCTCCCGGGTTTACGCCATTCTCCTGCCTCAGCCTCCCGAGTAGCTGGGACCATAGGCGCCCGCCACCTCGCCCGGCTAGTTTTTTTTTTTTTTTTGTATTTTTTAGTAGAGACGGGGTTTCACTGTGTTAGCCAGGATGGTCTCGATCTCCTGACCTCGTGATTTGCCCGTCACGGCCTCCCAAAGTGCTGGGATTACAGGCTTGAGCCACCGCGCCCGGCCTCATTGTATCTTTTTTTTTGAGACGGAGTCTCACTCTGTCGCCCTGGATGGAGTGCAATGTGCCATCTCGGCTCACTGTAACTTCTGCCTCCCGGGTTCAAGCTATTCTCATGTCTCAGCCTCCTGAGTAGCTGCGATTACAGGTGCCTGCCACCATGCCCGATGGTAGAGATGAAGTTTTACTATATTAGCTAGGTTGGTCTCGAACTCCTGACCTCAGATGATCCACCCGCCTAGGCCTCCCAAAGTGTTGGGATTACAGGTGTGAGCCACCAAGCCTGGCCCAAAATTGTATCTTTAAAAACTGTACTCATACCCAGTTTCCTTGTAATAGTAATTCTTTATAAGCACCTATGCTCTTATCATTTTCATTGTGTTAAACTTGAGCAGCTTAAACTGTACCTGTAGCTATGCTTGGCACACAGGAATTAAATGCTCACTAGATGTAGCAGTAATTATTATTGAGCTTCAATTACAAGTATTAATTGATCTGAGCTAGCAGGACACCTAGCTCAGATGGCAACTATTTACACAATAATATAGTCTGGCAGATGGGTAGGCCCTTGTTATCAAAGTTGTGAATGAAATAACTACATTTATACCCCTACTATATTTCTTTCATAGAAGGTAAGAATTCAATGCACATTTTCTTCCTCAGAATAACTGTTGATGCCCATCACATTGTACTCTACACATTGTACTGCTGTGTCCTTAAAATTAGTTCAAAATAAATAAGCTAAGAGATAGACAAAAATTCTAATTGTACTACTGGTTGTAGAATGAAATAATAGAGTTGGGTATATATTGTACTGTTGTGATAGCTATAATACGGAAAGACAACAAATAATTTAATTGCATTATTGGAAATAAACCTTGTTGCTATAAAAAATTAAACAAAGCCTTCATAGTTTAAACCTTGCAACTTGGTATTACTTTGCCAATGGGCATGAAGATGAAAAAAGTAAATTTTTAGTAACTGCTAAAAAAAACCCTTGGTGACCACAGAGAATTATTCTGTCCCACCAGTGGTAAGTTCTTCAGTGGAATAAAGAGGTTGTCTTAGACACTTTTTAAAATTCTTCTAAACATGTAATTAAATTATTCTATGCAGGGTTCCAGGAGGTGTCTTTAAAGCTTTAGGTGTTTAGTGGAAGACATCTCAATGCTCAAAGGGCAAGTTAAGTTCAATATTTATTTATTTGAGGAAGAAGATGCACATTAAATTCTTTACCTTCTATTAAATATTACACCAATTAATATGGTATAATATTTATTTCAGGAGTAAATATTAATTTAAGAAAGATATGGGGCGTTATTTATTTGAGAAAAAATGTTTAAATCATTGAGTTTGGACTCAATGGACTCATTAAGTTTGAACTTTCATTTAATAAAATCAACGTACATTTTTTTTCAGTTGTATAAATTTGCTTTTGCCAAATGTGCTGTTGGACTTAGGTTGCTATTAATTAAAGGTATCTAAAATCAAATCAATACTACACATTCAGTTACAATCTTTTTATAGGCATCACATAATCTAGGTATACATTAACTTATTAATCCATCAGTGGCACTTAAATGCACAATCAATTTATTTCCAAATTATTTTCGAGAGGATCATAATTTGAAAGAATCTTTCATAATATTCCAGACTATGACGTCAATATTTCTGAAAAGTGGTGCATAATCATTAGTTGATACTTATTTTCCCTTATCATGTTTAGAGATACCAATTCATAAAAGGGAATTAAGAAATAAAAAATTGCCTCTGTGTGTGTGTGGTACATGTACATGTGTGCATGTGAACATGTGTGACTATGTGTGTATGCAACATAAAAATAATAAAACCCTTTTCCTTATTCATGACCACAGTGTTTTGTTCAACAAAAGTTTGTTGAAAATTTACAAGAAAAAAACAAACAACCCCATTCAAAAGTGGGCAAAGGACACGAACAGGCCCTTCTCAAAAGGCATACCTGCATCCAATAAACATATGAAAAAAACAACTCAACATCACTGATCATTAGAGAAATGCAAATGAAAACTACAATGATATATGATCTCACAGCAGTCAGAATGGCTATTACTAAAAAGTCAAAAAAACAACAGATGCTGGTGGGGTTGTGGAGAAAAAGGGATTCTTTTATGCTGTTGATGGAAGTGTCAATTAGTTCAACCATTGTGGAAGACATTGTGGTGATTCCTCAAAGACCTAGAACCAGAAATAGCATTCGACCCAGCAATCCCATTACTGGGTATACACCCAAATGAATATAAATAATTCTGTCATAAAGATACATACACTCTTATGTTCATTGCAGCACTATTCACAATAGCAAAGACATGGAATCAACCTAAATGCCCATCAGCGATAGACTGGATAAAGAAAATGTGGTACATATACATTATGGAATACTATGCAGCCATAAAAGGAATGAGATCCTGTCCTTTGCAGAGACATGAATGTAGCTGGAAACCATTATCCTCAGTAAACTAATGCATAAGCAGAAAACCAACTACCACATTCTTCTCACTTATAAGTGGGAGCTGTATAATGAGAACACATGGACACATGGTGGGGGAAACAACAGATACTGGGGCCTATTGGAATGTGGTGGGTGGGAGGAGGGAGAACATCAGGAATAATAGTTAATGGATGCTGGGCTTAATATCTAGGTGATGGGATGATCTGTGCAGCAAGCCACATGTTTACCTATGTAACAAACCTGTACATCCTGCACATGTACCCCTGAACTCAAAATAAAAAAAAACCCATAAAAGTTTGTTGAACAAAAAACTGCATACATGAAATATGTAAAAGTAGACGGTACTTACTGGTAATTATACCTCAGAATTTTTTTTTAACAATCTCATGTACAGGATTGGAGGATTTGGGAGTGAGAAGGATGCAGATGAAAAATTATTATCCAAATAATTAGTATAATCTCATTGAAATTATCACAGACTTTTCTATAAATGGTTATTACCTCAGTGGGCAGATAAGAACCCTGAGGCACAAAGAATTGAAGTGATCATTTCCATGATATACACAGAATGTGTCAAAGTATGAATCTGGATTCTGGACCCAACTTTTTAGTCCCTGTCTTAGACTTTTTTCTAAAATATGTACCATGACCCTTTATGATATACTTTCTATGGTAGTCCAACTGTACCTCTTGGTTGAAATAGACAGCAAAAGATCAAATATCCTAGTTTTCTTGATTTTAATTCTTCCCTTTTCTTTAGACAGCAATAGATCAAATATCCTAGTTTTCTTGATTTTAATTCTTTCCTTTTCTTTTACATCTATCTATCCATCCATCCATCTATCCTAGCATCATCATCATCATCATCATCATCATCATCATCATCATCATCTATTTTTACTGAAAATTAGGGCACATATACAGAAGACTATAGAGATTAATGTATTATTGTAAAGCAAACACCTATGTAACTGCCCTCAGGTCAAGAGACTATTGCCAGCACCCCAGAAGATACCCCTCTTGTGCCACTTTCTATTTCTAACGGCTGTTCTCCCTCCTGGAGGCAACCTCTACGTTAACATTTATGGTACCCTCTTTTTTTTTTTACTTGCTGTGAAGCTCTTTATAGTATGTATTTCTAAATGATATAAAACAGTTTTGCCTGATTTTGAGCTGTATATAAAAAAGAATCATAGGATATGTATTATTTTTACTTCTTTCACTCCACATTTTATTTTACTGTATGCTCATTCATTTCCATCATTGGATGCAATGCACTGCATAGATATGTTACATTTTATTTATCCATACTACCTTGGATTGACATTTGGGTTGTTTTTTTTAAATGCTCTTCCTAACTAATGCCCCTGGCTTTTTTGAAATATTTATACAACAGAGAAAATCATACCACATCAGAATTTGATGATGCTGTTTTTATGCAAGGTGGTCTTCTAAAATTCTGAAGAAGGAAAAGCAGTATGATACTAAATATAGTCATTGAATATACATTATAATTCATTTATTTTATATATATATATGACACTGGAGATATTTAAAGAAATTTAAAATGAACTACTGTCCAAATATGCATTTAGCACTTTTAGAATACAATCTGAACCACCCCCACCCCCACTCCTTCACAGTCAGAGGTGAGCAGTGATTTAGTTAATATTTGAATGCACTAATTTGTATTTCTCAACACAATATAAGAATCTGAAATATTCTCAGAAGTTCTTCCATAGCTACCAATTCTATGACTACCTGAACTTTTCACAGTCACTGAAAACTCTGAATCACATTCACCACGAATGTTGCAGTTATCAGAAGAGAATATTAAAAAGGAGAATGGAAAAATGAAGTGAACTTTATGACAAGTTTGGATGAATTATTGGAATATTTCATACCAATTTAGAATATATTTAAGGTAAAAGATTCTATACTCTCTGAGATATTTCTAGCTTGAAATTCTAAATTTGACTTTTCATATTACCAGAAAAAAGAATAAATAGCATCTACCATATGTTTACTTTTTTTCTACACCTTTTTCCTTAACTATGACTGCAAGAATAAGACAGTGTATTTAAAGATTTATGTAACAAAAATAGCTGTTAGTGCAGGCTAGTATATTCTAATATCAGTTTTAAGTGATATTAAATGATCTATTCATCTTAAAAATATATCAGTTAAACTTTTAAAACATATCTACTACTATTGCATAAAAACAAATTATATAATATGTTTAGTGGTTATATAATAATTAAACACATAGAAAAAGTATTTGGATAAAACTACATGTAGTCTCTTTTTTATAAAAGAAACCATTTAAAATTTTAATCTCATTCTTTGAAAGAGATAAAAATCATATTGAATTCTTAACCATTAATTTAGCAGTTAAAATACATAAATATATCCCCACATTCTCTTAAAGAAAACAGACAATGGTCCCCAAGGAAAACTGGCAATGGATTTAATGAAAATGTAATGCCTCTTGAAAGACAAAAGTATGGTCAGTTTATTGGAAGTTTCTTTATGCTCTTTCCCTATCCTATCACCTCTTTTCTTCTTTTGGGGGCTCAATGCTGGAGTAATGCCACCTGGCTACATGAAACTCTCTAGCATAGATGATGTATTTTTATTTATTTTAATAGGAAAATAGAAATTTCAAAATAGTAAATGGAGAAATACCATGATTTCTTATATGCATATCATTATATGATACTTATAAACTTATATGTATTATTTATTTAACTGTAGTCTATTCTAATTTGAGACAATTTTTGCCTCATTTCTCAGAGACTAGGATTGCAACCCCTGCCTTTTTTTGTTTTCCATTTGCTTGGTAGATCTTCCTCCATCCCTTTATTTTGAGCCTATGTGTGTCCCTGCATGTGAGATGGGTCTCCTGAATACAGCACACTGATGGGTCTTGACTCTTTATCCAATTTGCCAGTCTGTATCTTTTAATTGGGGCAGTTAGCCCATTTACATTTAAGGTAAATATTGTTATGTGTGAATTTGATCCTGTCATTATGATATCAGTTGGTTGTTTTGCTTGTTAGTAGATGCAGTTCCTTCCTAGCATCGATGGTCTTTACAATTTGGCATGTTTTTGCAGTGGCTGTTACCAGTTGTTCCTTTCCATGTTTAGTGCTTCCTTCAGGAGCTCTTGTAGGGCAGGCCTGGTGGTGATAAAATCTCTCAACATTTGCTTGTCTGTAAAGGGTTTTATTTCTTCTTCACTTATGAAGCTTAGTTTGGCTGGATAAGGGATTCTGGGT
>NW_012104098.1:82320-137583 GCF_000951045.1 Mandrillus leucophaeus
GCCCTTAACATTTTTTCCTTCATTTCAACTTTGGTTAATCTGACAATTATGTGTCTTGGAGTTGCACTTCTCGAGGAGTATCTTTGTGGTATTCTCTGTATTTCCTGAATTTGAATGTTGGCCTGCCTTGCTAGGTTGGGGAAGTTCTCCTGGATAACATCCTGCAGAGTGTTTTCCAGCTTGGTTCCATTCTCCCTGTCACTTTCAGGTACACCAATCAGATGTAGATTTGGTCTTTTCACATAGTCCCATATTTCTTGGAGGCTTTGTTCATTTCTTTTTACTCTTTTTTCTCTAAACTTCTCTTCTTGCTTCATTTCATTCATTTGATCTTCAATCACTGATACCCTTTCTTCTAGTTGATTGAATTGGCTACTGAAGCTTGTGTATTCATCACGTAGTTCTCGTGCCATGGTTTTCAGCTCCATCAGGTCATTTAAGGACTTCTCTACACTGGTCATTCTACTTAGCCATTCGTCTAATCTTTTTTCAAGGTTTTTAGCTTCTTTGCAATGGGTTCAAACTTCCTCCTTTAGCTCGGAGAAGTTTGATTGTCTGAAACCTTCTTCTCTCAACTCGTCAAAGTCATTCTCCATCCAGCTTTGTTCCATTGCTGGCGAGGAGTTGCGTTCCTTTGGAGGGGGAGAGGCACTCTGATTTTTAAAATTTTCAGCTTTTCTGCTCTGTTTTTTCCCCATCTTTATGGTTTTACCTACATTTGTTCTTTGATGATGGTGACATACAGATGGGGTTTTGCTGTGGATGTCTTTTCTGTTTGTTAGTTTTCTTTCTGAAAGTCATGTCCCTCAGCTGCACGTCTGTTGGAATTTGTTGGAGGTCCACTCCAGACCCTGTTTGCCTGGGTATCAGCAGCAGAGGCTGCAGAACAGTGAATATTGCTGAACAGCAAATGTTGCTGCCTGCTCGTTCCTCTGGAAGTTTCGACTCAGAGGGGTACCCGGCCATGTGAGGTGTCAGTCTGCCCCTGCTGGGGGGTGTCTCCCAGTTAGGCTACTCGAGGGTGAGGGACCCACTTGAGGAGGCAGTCTGTCTGTTCTCAGATCTCAAACTCCATGCTGGGAGAACCAATACTCTCTTCAAAGCTGTCAGACAGGGACATTTAAGTCTGCAGAGGTTTCTGCTGCCTTTTGTTTGGCTATGCCCTGTCCCTAGAGGTGAAGTCTACAGAGGCAGGTAGGTCTCCTTGAGCTGCAGTGGGCTCCACCCCGTTCAAGCTTCCCAGCCGCTTTGTTTACCTACTTAAGCCTCAGCAATGGCAGACGCCCCTCCCCCAGCCTCGCTGCCACCTTGCAGTTCGATCTCAGACTGCTGTGCTAGCAATGAGTGAGGCTCCGTGGGCATGGGACCCTGGGAGCCAGGTGTGGGATATAATCTCCTGTTGTGCCGTTTGCTAACACTGTTGGAAAAGTGCAGTATTAGTGGGGGAGTGACCCGATTTTCCAGGTGCCGTCTGTCACAGTTTCCCTTGGCTAGGAAAGGGATTTCCCTGACCCCTTGTGCTTCCCAGGTGAGGCGATGCCTTGTCCGTCTTCGGCTCACAATCAGTGACCTGCACCCACTGTCCTGCACCCACTGTCCAACAAGCCCCAGTGAGATGAACCCGGTACCTCAATTGGAAATGCAGAAATCACCCGTCTTCTGCATACTTCATGCCGGGAGCTGTCGACTGGAGCTTTTCCTATTTGGCCATCTTGGAACCCTCTCTTTGCCTCATTTCTAAATCATGGATTGTCTCAGTTCACTCTGAATTGAATAAATAATGCTACTTCATATCTAAGATAGTTCTTTAAAGTGTCCAGAAAACATGTTATAATAGACTTGCATTTAAAACATTCACTTGTAAAATTAATTTGAATAATTTTTACCTTTATTCTAGATTGATTTGTCTACTTTTCTATTCCAGGCTAGATTGCATTTGAAATAGTTTAGTCAATAAATAGCATAGATAATATCAAACCCTGACCTAATCCTAGACTCACTTAGTTGTTTCCATTAAGCACCATTCTGGGACATGGTTGGTTATTCCAATGATGTCTAGATTCAATGACATAGGACACCAAGCATTATTACAAACAACATCTGAGATTGTTACAGGCCGAAGTGGGTTAGAATTTGTCAACCAAAGAAGGCATTAGAACTCCTTGACTATGCTTCCAATTTAAGATCTTTGGGATGGATATGGTTTCTCAATAACTGTCTCTTCCTCAACAGCACTGAGACCCAAGATAGTGAGATGGTTTGGTTCTGTTTGGCCCATCTTGTTTTCAAAATATTCTTTGTAAAATTTAACTCAAACAACTGCCACAACTACTTGCTATTTCTGTAATGTCCCCTCCTCATTGCCTCCCCATTCATCACCTCCACAACAATGGCCTTCTTTCTTGGCTATCAGATACCAAATTAGGACTAGCCTGTACTTTGTGCCTCCTTTTGGATCTAGTCCAAGAATGTTGTTGTCCTCTGGAGAGATCTTGATTTTGCATTTCATCTCTTCCGTACCAGCATGTGCATAGAGGTGCGTCTTAATTCCCTGCTGAGAGCAAACTCTGAAAGCAACCTACTATATTTATAAATATCCAATTATTTATGAACTAATTTTAAACTATCATATTTCTTCCTGAGATTAAAAGTTGTTTTCAATGCTTAAAAGTTTAATGTAATAAATATTTAATATCACTGATGGGATATTTATTTATGTCTCACCTTGTTGCAAAAAGAATTTGTGCACAGTCAGAACTGCAGTTAACATTGACATTACTTGATTAATAGTGAAGTCAATGTATTCTTTGGTTTTTCCAGAAATGAGTATTTCTGTTAACTCACAAAGGGTTAGAAAGTGCTCTTTTCCCTCGTCATGTCTGTTGGCCTATTAGCTACACATTTTAGTTAATATAGAAATTAGTTAGCTGATAGAAATATTATCCAGAATCAGGTAACAATAATGCCAAACAATATAATTTAATACACAAAATACCCTGATCACTATGGGTTCACTGATATGAAATAATTAAAATGAAAAGGCTGAATATTAAATTTTTATTTTCATTGCTTCACATACTGAAAATTTAGGGAAATCATTCTGATATAGCTATTTTTTCTCCATCTGCTGTAATATACTAGGTGTTTGTTTATTTTTTTCACATTCATCATATATAATGCTGGAGTGTAAGAGAAAGCTGAATATGAGGTTGAATCTGCAAACACAGAATAGTTTAACATTACTGTGCTGCACTTTGCCGACGTTGTTATGAAAATAATATATTTTCATTAATTTCATAATGCTATACAAACTGCACCAGACCAGAAGTTTGTGTATATTATACATTTTTATTAACATGTATTCTACAACATATTCAAAGCTGTCTCCCATGTTTGCATTGACTGTAAATATTTTCTAGTGGCATCAAGTCACCTTTTTTTTGTATCTGATTCCCACAAATATAAAATAAGCTATGAACTATTGTTTTTGTTTTTAATCTTCCAAATTATAGAATTTTTTATAAACTGAATGAATATTAGCTTAATTTTTATGCTCTAAAATATTTAAATTATTGCATTCTAACAAGAAAACTCAATTCAAAACATTTTTGATTTCAAATATATATATACACACACACATATATATACACACATACACATATATATACACATACATATATATAAAATATATGGACAATAGCCCTTCATAATAATGAAAATTAAAAATATTTGAACTCTTCTTTAGATAACAAATGGCAGGATAATAAAGATGTATGACCATTCTTCTCTCTCACATCTTTAGCTATTTTTATGGATTAAGGTATTTTCTCCCCTACTCTACTGAAAGATTAGTTGTCACATGATCCAGGAACCACCTGCCTCCTCTTCCTTTAAACTTAGAGCCAGAAGAAGCATTTTTCCTATGTGCCCATCATAGTGACCTTTACATCCTTTATATATTTTCTTCTATAGTGAAGTTAACCTTTTTTTTTTTTTTCTGTTTCTCATGGTAGATGGCAAGATCCATAAGAGAAAGAACTCTGTTTTGCTTCTGGTTTTATCTCCTGTACCTACCACAGTCACTGGTGTAATACTTGTTGAAAGAATGAAAGTTGGCTCCATAGCAGAAACTATGTAACATAATTATTTGCAGCTGACTTAGACTTTCCTTTTCCTTTAGTGTTTCTATCCATTTAGGCTGAAATTTTGAGTTTGTTAATGGAGACAAATGTTAGTGAAAGTCAAATCAGATATTGGTTCTGCCATCCATGTAGCTGAGGAACTTTGAAGAAGCTAATCATAATCTTCCTGAGTTTCATTTTTCTCATTTGTTAAATATTATGATAATACTTTGTCTTTTAAATGTAGATTAAATGATAATATGACTGCGACAGTGCTTGAAGAGATAAAAGCTCAATAGGAGAGTAGTTATGCAACTTTACCTTTTCATCAGAATCACTTTGAGGTCAAAATACTGATGGCTGGGCCCTGCTTGCAGAGTTTCTGATTCAGACATTCTGGGGTGATAGAGTTTGCATTTCTCACAAATTTCCAGGTATTGCACACTTTGAGAACCATTGATATAGGCTACTGTTATTTTATAATGGTTAAACAGTTTTGCTTTTTCTCCTATTAATAGTGTGATCCAAAGATATTAAAATAATTTGGCTATTCCCTCTCCTAACTATGTTCTTTTCTATTCCAATCCTTGGTAATTTAAAAAATTACTTACAAAAATGAGGTAAAAAATTTCCTATGAATGCATTTCAATATGTTAACATGATAAATTACTTGATCAGCTGTGATATAATGCTATCAAAATGAAAATAAATGAAAACAAGCTTTTGAGAGAACTTTTTCAATTGTATGCATATTGAATTATGATTTAAATCCACGAGTCATAAAATATAGTTGAAATTCGCAGAAAGTTAACAAACTTGAATAATAATTGATTTGCAATTGTACTAAGTTCTTAAGGAAAGTAGGATTGAATCATGAATTTAAACAATTTGATACATTAATCTACTTGGCCCACTCTACTAATTGGAATGCATGCTTGCAGCATACTGTGTGACAGACTTGGTGAAAGATTATTTCTTTGCCAGGGCATATTCAATATTCAATTATTTTCTTGTTAATAATTTATCCTGTATAATAGAGAAAACACTGTAAATAACCATCTGTCTCAAGGAGCTGCTTTTATATTTACAAATAGTCACAGTACAGAATCTCATCAAAAGGAACATAGCAAGAAGGTTAACTGCTTAGAATCAGGAATTTTTCAGACTTTCATATCTAAACTAGCGGTTATTCTTAGCTCCTACTCTAGGTACAATAATAACACCCTGAGATTTGTCTAAGAGGAAGAAAATAGTAAGACAGGAAAACTAAAGTTTTAGGTATACAACATTTATACACACACACATACAGCTTTCACAAGAAAAAAATTTATTAATAGCACAAATTCCTGGCTACTCAATTGGAAGTTAGAATTTTCAAAATGGCTTCCATCTATGGCAGGAAAGAGAGAAATGCTATAGAAGCAGCTACAGCAGTTACAGCAATGATTAAAGTTAATCAAGGGAAGAAGAGAAAGTGGCATCATGATACAGAATACGGGTCTTTGGGATATGGGTAAGTACATATCGGGGTCCTAACTGGCAAAAGCATTGAGTCGAGGATGACAGGAGATGTTATATGTAGTTTTTTGTAATAATGAAATCAATTCTTAATGTTGTTGGCTTTTATTTACTTAATCCTATGTTGTCTAAAGCATATTTTAGGTATATTTGTAGTAAATATTAGAACTGCTTCTAATACTGTTTTGACTTTAGCTTATTAATTTTGACATTATTGATGCAGCAAATTACTCAGACTGGTTTATAGTCAGAATAAGAAGATGTGGAATCTCTAAAATTTCCATAATCACTACTATATGACCACAAATTAATTGGAATAATTATCAGGAGGAAGAATGAGTTTAACAGATTCTAGGCATGAAGTTTATATTAATTTTATTATAACATTTTAAAGATTAATTGCTTATATTAAAAGACCTTCTGGAAAACACTACACTAGACTTGTTTACATTTTTTGGACTAGTGCGCTAGGCTGGTACACTGTCATGCCTTTGTGATGTCCTTAATATTTTAATCATCTTTGAATTATTTTGATTCCTACTTGGCAGTAGCCAATTTAGCTGTTGTCTGATGTCAATAAAAGACAAAAAGTGTAACATATCAAAGTGCAAGGGGTGAAATTTTCAAAGATCTGATTATTGAAATTTGAAGAAATCAAGTACAATTTAAGAGTCAGGGGATCAGTTCCAACCAGAAATTGCCTTGTCTTTTTCCAAAGACTGAACTGAATAGTTCTTGAATTTCATGTCTTGTATCTCTTATTTTTCACTTAAGTGTCCAAAATGTGATCTTGTGTGATCCTATTAGTGTGCTTACCAGGATAAGGTTTGGGGGGAGCATTTGAAAGTGTTTTAAACAGCCTTTGAATCACTTTTCTGTTCTAGGCACTGCAACTGCATTTTGGTGAACAACAAAGGGTCAGAATTTGGAATAAGGCCTTAACCAAAGTTGCTTGTCTTCCAAAATTGACACTTGTCACAGAAATGGTGGTTGTAATGATTTTTGTGTTTGTGATTGAGGCTGTTTGTTCTGTTTGCTCTTTAAAGTTTTTGTGATTTTGAAGGTTTTTTTTTTTTTAATTAAATAATGAGAGACCTTTTACCCCCACACCATGGATGCATGCTTGGCCAGGTGACTTGATTTGGCCAGCAGGACATTATCAGACTTGACACAAGCAGAGGCTTGAAAAAGTATGTGCATTTTTCACTTTGTCCCCTGTACTTCCACCTTCACTATGAGAAGAATTCAAGGGGCAGAGCTGAGTCATACCAGCTAAGACTATTCTAGATGAGCTAGCCCCTACCAACCTGCTAGCAAACTTCAGACAAGTGAAGAAGCAAAGCTAAGATCCATTGAGACTTATGAGAAATCATAAGTGTTTCATGTTTTACGCTAATAAGTTTGAAGTAATATGTTATGCAGTAAATTGCAAATGAAATCCTTTTCAGAGTCTGTCTCCAGCCTACATTTAAGTAATGGTTGAGGTCCCACTGTTGGCTTTCTACCAGAAGCAGTCAGACTCCTTGATTCAGAATGACTACCTAGCCAGGAAGAAAAGATACCACTTCTAGACTGTATAGGGCCAGAATGTAAGTAATGATGTTTTCAACACATTTGTAATTGCTTCTAGGTGTCTACATAGGCAGGCAGTTTATAAATTTGATTTCAATAACAGTCAGTTTTAATGATTGGAAGGAAACAAACATCCACATATATTCTAACAGTTATTTTTCAGATCAGATACTATATTATAAATAAAGCAAATGTATTTATGGGCCAACACACAGATTGGTCACCCAACAATTATGAAGATAGTTTTTCTTCTCTCCTTTTTGATGTCTGATGTCAATGAAAAATACATGAAATATTTTCTTAACTGTCTTAGGGTTGAAAAATCCTTTGTGTTTATTGTGTTTTTGGTAATAATAAAAGCCTGTCACATATATGGAGATAATTTTCATATTAAGTAGATAGTAATTTAATATTTTACATATTGATATTCATGCTTCTTATATCTTCAAAACAAATACACTTAGAATAGAACCATGTGTCCCTGCCTTCCCACTGTGATCCAAGCATCCATTAGCTTTCCCCTGGATTATCACAATATACTCTTTATACCTTCATTCTCCACAGTCTAGATTTAGGAAAAGCCAGATTAATTCTTCTAAAATGTAAGACTGTCCAATGAATTCCTACCTCACTCAGTAAAAGAAAAACAGTACCCAAATGGTCAGCAAGGCACTACAATATTTGGCTCCATCTCCCTTGCTCCACACATCTCCACATTTTGTCCACGTCTCCTGTTGGTCATCCTATCACTAACTTATTGTCTTGCAGCTACATGGGACTTCTTGCTTCCCCTTGAACAGCAGGGAACATTCTTTAAACTTGAGGTTTGTTGTTGCTGCTCTCTTCTATATGCATGACTTAAACGTTACCTTATTAGTGAACCCTTCTCCAACTATTGAATAAAAATAAACAAATTCCTCCCTCTGTTAGCAATTCAATCTCTTCTTGTTTCAACGGCACCCATTATCTGTTATATTGTGCACCAGTTAATTTCCCTATTATTGACTCTACTCCTGCCCACATATTGACAACCCTCACTAGAAGATAAGCCCTATGAGGTCAGGGACAGTTCTACTCTGTTTCTTGGCTGCATGCTCTGTTCCTAGAAAGTTGCCTCACTTATATTGGTGCTTCATAAATATTTGTTGAATGAATGAATGTTTGTTTGTAGTATTAATTTGCTTACTTTGAACAAGTAAAACATTTTGAAAACTTAAAATTTCCCAGGATTATAAAATAAACCTTAAGGTTAATACCATTTTTTTAATCCAACAACAAAGCAAACACAGCTGTGTTCTCAGGGTAATTATCTGTACAGCCTTTCCCCAGAAATCCCTTAGTTTGCAACTCCTTCCTCTGATTTAATTCTCAAGTTTTTCAGATGAAGTAGATATTATTTATTGGTTGCAAAGCTTTTTCAAAGTACTTATTATAAACTAAATTTGTATTTCATATGTGATTGTATTTTATACAATAAAATTATAGTATTTGCACATACTGAAGAAATTATAAACCTCAATCATAATGACTCATCTTTAAGAGAAATAATTAATATATATTATGTGTACATATATTTATGGTACATTCACTGTTTTTGTTCTGATTTTTAAGAAATCAAGTCATTGTTTGTGAAACATTTTAATTAGTTAGCAAAATGATCAATATGAAAGAAAATTCATGTAAGCTGCTGTCAGGCTAAGGAAAGTGGCCAAGGAATCAGGAGTCTTAAGAAACTCAAAATTACATTGTTTGAATGGTTTTCCATTGCCCCTGGGAAGAACAGCAGAAGCCTTGGCTTAACGTTCAAGGCCCTTTATGATCTGGGGCCAAGGAGACTACAGCCCACTAACAGCTGGTCTGTGCACTTACATTGTCATTTCTGTCCCTATCGAACAGCTTACCTTTCTGCAGAATGCTCTAAGTTTATTGATTCACTTTACCCATTCTGCTCCCTCTGGAGAACTTCTCCTGATTCTTTAAAACCCATTTCAACATCTCTTCCTTTAGTCAGCCTTGGTCAATGCCTCATAATTGAAATATACCCTTTTCTGATCGCCACACTTTATTAGTATAGCAGTCACTACATTGCAATTTTTATGCATATGTCTGTGTCATCCACACATGATTACCTATTTATTAAAGGCAGCAATCATCTCTTACTTATATTTATATTTCTGGTACAGTATATCATTAAACTTTTCATTTAATAAATATTTTAAGAATTATAATTGAAAATTGATATTTTAATATAATAGAAGTATCTTTTGATGAGAAGAAATACTTAAATTTAGGTTACTTTTAAATACTATTACCAAAACTATTTTATTGCTTTAAAATTTGCTACTAAATACCTACCTCTTAAATTAATCAAAGATTTTATTTCAGTAGATTGCATTTTATTGTTCTGAAACAAAAGGTTGGATATAACTTCAGGGTTTTTTTTTTTTTTTTTTTTGGTTAATCCCTCACTTCTATGTTTACTTTTACCAATTTGATTTAGTTCATATGCTATACATATTCAGAAACAACTCTCGAAGTGAACCTACTACAATAAAATATTGCAGAGTACTCACATGGGAAAATTACTATTCTAGGAAAATAAATCTTATAGTAATTTAGTATTCATTATTATAATGGATACTTCAGTGAATATTTCAACATCAGCTTTTTGCTAATGACCTATATGCTTCAACCCTTTCTCAAGAACTTTCATTTTTTGAATTAAGACTTAACATAGATTACCTCCCAGTGAGATAAAGTCTCCCCAGGAAGATCCAAATAATAATACAAAATAGTTCATAATAATGAAAATCTTATAAATTGCAGGTGTTTGTGATTATCAGGGATTTCTGTAATATATTTCATATTAAGAAATGAAAGGTAAAATTTTTGACATTAACCACAAAGTGAATGTCTTTTTTTGTCAAGAAATTAGTTCTCAACAAGTGACTAAAAATTGAGTAACATGTTTCTGAATATTCATTTTGTTCAAATAAATGGTATTTCACCTTGGCTCACCTTAAAATTAACTGTAGAGTTTTAAAAAATATAACCCAAGGCCACACCTTCAAACATTAGTATTTATTTGGTATGAGGCATGTCCAGAGAGCATTTTATAGAAGCTCCCAGTCAATTTTAAAGTGCAGTGGGATAGAAAATCCATGGACAGACAACCCTAGAGTGGATCTCTTGAAAATATATGTTTTAGTTTGATTAGTCACAGAAATTGACTAAAAATGGATGTTTCAGACACTGTTTATGATAATTACACTGCTAGCAATAAGTATTCTACATGGTAAGCAACTATGTCATGAAGTGTAAAAAAAAATTAAAGCAAAAACCATTTATTTGATCCTGCATTTCACAGAATGAGTGACAAAAATTTTCTTCTGAGATTAATATTTAAGGTTATAATTTGGCTGAAAAGATTAACAAGAGTTTGTGTAGATGGCTGGTTCATTTCTGGCTCCAAATACGTCATTTTACTACATTGTGCTCAAGAATAGCAAGGAGGGAGTGGTGGCTCATGCCTGTAATCCCAGCACTTTGGGAGGCCGAGGCAGGTGGATCACCTGAGGTCAGGAGTTCAAGACCAGGCTGGCCAACGTGGTAAAACCTCATCTCTACTAAAAATACACAAATTAGCCAGGGATAGTGGCAGGTGCCTGTGATTCCAGCTACTCAGGAGGCTGAGGCAGGAGAATTGCTTGAAGCCAGGAGGCGGGGGTTGCAGTGAGCAAAGATTGCACCACTGCACCCCAGCCTGAGTGAGAAGAGCGAAACTGTTTCAAAAAAAAAAAAAAAGAATAGCAAGGAAACTAATTTCTCAACAGATTTTAATGTCTTAGCTGTGAGATGGAAGTATCATGAGACATTCAATACCACTTTTCTGTGAGAATGGATGTTACTAGGCACAAACACATATTTTTATTTAAAATAATTATTCAGATATTGTCTATTTTTAATGTATTTTTTTCAATTGGCAGTTTACCAATTTTAATATAATCCTTAAACAGTATTGGCTGATTTTGTAATAAAACATTCTAAAAAATATCACGCTACTACACTCATCAAAACCAACCCCAAACATAAGAAGAATGTATACTAATAAGCATGTAATTGAAATGCTAAAGTGAAAACACTAAAAATAACATGAAATATTTTTATTTCTTTAGCATTCCTCTGATGCATAGAGTTTTAAAGCAATTTTTGTCTGTGTGTAGGCTCTGGAAAGTAAAAATGTCACTTTTTTTCTTTTATGAGAGGTAAAGTGGGGATCAAAAGCTAAAGAGATGCATTCAAAAAAACAAATATTTACTCTTAGCAGTTTCTTTCTTTTAGTAGAGTTAAAAGAGAAAGATAAGCCATTATTAATATCTATGACATTCAGTGGGACATCTTATTTTAACTGCTGTGTATATTTATTTATTTATTTATTTATTTATTTTTGTCATTTTATAGTAAATTTTTTTTTAATTATTATTATTATACTTTAAGTTCTAGGGTACATGTGCATAACGTGCAGGTTTGTTACATATGTATACTTGTGCCATGTTGCTGTGCTGCACCCATCAACTCGTCAGCACCCATCAACTCGTCATTTACGTCAGGTATAACTCCCAATGCAATCCTTCCCCCCTCCCCACCTCCATGATAGGCCCTGGTGTGTGATGTTCCCCTTCCCGAGTCCAAGTGATCTCATTGTTCAGTTCCCACCTATGAGTGAGAACATGCGGTGTTTAGTTTTCTGTTCTTGTGATAGTTTGCTAAGAATGATGGTTTTCAGCTGCATCCATGTCCCTACAAAGGACACAAACTCATCCTTTTTTATGGCTGCATAGTATTCCATGGTGTATATGTGCCACATTTTCTTAATCCAGTCTGTCACTGATGGACATTTGGGTTGATTCCAAGTCTGAGTGAACAGGCAACCTACAGAATGGGTGAAAATTTTTGCAATCTACTCATCTGACAAAGGGCTAATATCCAGAACCTACAAAGAACTCAAACAAATTTACAGGAAAAAAACAAACAACCCCATCAAAAAGTGGGCAAAGGATATGAACAGACATTTCTCAAAAGAAGACATTCATACAGCCAACAGACACATGAAAAAATGCTCATCATCACTGGCCATCAGAGAAACGCAAATCAAAACCACAATGAGATACCATCTCACACCAGTTAGAATGGCGATCATTAAAAAGTCAGGAAACAACAGGTGCTGGAGAGGATGTGGAGAAATAGGAACCATTCTACACTGTTGGTGGGATTGTAAACTAGTTCAACCATTATGGAAAACAGTATGGCGATTCCTCAAAGATCTAGAACTAGATGTACCATATGACCCAGCCATCCCATTACTAGGTATATACCCAAAGGATTATAAATCATGCTGCTATAAAGACACATGCACATGTATGTTTATTGCGGCACTATTCACAATAGTATGTTTATTTATGATAAATATTGTGGAAATATAAAATAGATGTGTCTATGTCTTTCTTTATCTTGAGTAAGAGAAATAGGTTGAAAAAAATCATTGAAGAAAATCGAGACAAATGGCAAGCATGAGAAAAGAATGGAGGAGAACAAAGCCTCAGATATTAGACGCTCAAGAAAGAAATAAGACAAGTTACAAAGAAAACATCATTCAAAAAAATAAAACTATGTTTAAAAGTAATTGGCTCTGCTCAAAATACTTGAAATACTGTGAAAAGAAAAATAAATAAAACTACTTGTGAGAGTTAAAAACTTTTGTAGTAGGAGAGGCAATAAAATAGAATTCCCTATGCGTATCAAGCTGTAGTTAAGAAACTTCTAAAGAACCTGAATCTGATAAATATTTCTGAGGGGAGAATTCTAAAGTACAGATATTATTTTGGCCAGGAAGTTATTAAATATGTGTGATACTCCATTAGAATTATCAAAAGCAAAATAAAAGAACACATTGGCTCTCATAACTGGGGACATGGGTGAAAAAGAAACTCCAAAAGTCCTGAATCACATGCTCACCCCTAAGGTAGGGAGTTTGAATCACTCTCTTTTAACCATATGGAAAAAGAATGTAGTGAGAATGCTCCCCCAAAAGATAAAGAAGATAAAGGATAGAAAATAAAATACATCCAGCACATACCATATGACAGCTTTTATTTTAACCATGTTAATTTTATTATGTTTTAAGTAAAAAAAAAAACTTCAAGATGAATCTATTGATCCCTTTAAATATTTGTTGGGGGTTTATTATTTCCTGGCACTACATGAAGCATTAGAGGGAGAAACCTAACAGAAGCCTTCGGTTCCCTGAAATTTGCCATCCAGTTTTAGCATATTCAGCTATGACAAATTCCATAATAGTGATATGTACAAAGTGTTATGAGTATACAGAAAGAGTGTTTAATTATGATTGGATGTGAGAGGTGTGAATGGGGAGTCTGAGAAGGCTTTGGATGGGAGAGTAGCAGTGACTTAACTTTCAGGTTACATAACAAATCTTACTGATTAAAAATTAACAAACTCAATGCAACTAAAATTAGCCAAACATTAAGCATTTCCATGTCTTAACTAGACAGTGCCTTGATAATCTTCAATTAACTGAAACAACATATATCCAGTATCAGAAGTCCAAAGCAAGTTTTTAGATGGCTGTAGGTAAGCTAAGTCATTTAAAATCCTCTAAGGCTGATTTTCTAGGTAAAATTTATAAGCAGATTAGATATAAGAAGATCTGGATCAAAGATTCAAGACTTTCGAAAAATGCGTTAACATTCTTATAAGGTATTTAAATAGTTACATATTTAAGCTAAACTTAGGTATAAAAATCTTATTTACAGTCTTCTATTTTTAAACATCATATTCTATATCTTATATTCTATTAAAGTTAATATGTTGATGTGTTTTCACCTATATGTGTAAAATTATTAGATATGAAGGAGTATCAATAAACAAAATATAACCAAAATATAATGTATCTCTAAAGGATGAACCTGCCAACAGGTTTTGCTAAATTATCTTTTTTCATGTGTGGTAAGTTTATTAATAAGGTTTATACTGTCTATACTTCCACCATCAGTTAACAGTAATTAAGAAATAGTTGGTTTAGTATTTCAGATGGAAATAAACATCTGGGAATTGCCACATGCAATAATATATTTCAGTGAGAGCAAACTTGAATAAGTTACAGTAAAGACACACATAGATAGACACAGAGAAACTAGAAGGGAAATTTTCTAAGAATTTGGAGACTTTTATGGAATAAAATATTGTGATGTATAATACATAATATCTAGTTCTGTTCTGGGCAGTCTACCCCAAATGCCTAAAAAAGTAACTGGCACAGAGAAGGCACTCAATAAATTATCTTGTTTTGTTTCTTCTTCTTGGATTTTTTTTAAAAATTGGTATTTGTAAGAAAATACAAAAATAGCAAACACTTAGCACTTTATATATGTGAGGCAATTATTTCAAGCCTTTTAAATTCAGTCCTTCATAGATGATCTTAAAATACAGATAGTACATAAAATTTTACATAAGTAAATAATTCTATTTGATAAGTTGTTTCTCTTTTACTTTACAAAGCTTCTATAAATACTACCCATTATAATCAATACTTTTCAGTTTCTCCTAAAAATAGATTTAACCAAAGATTTCAAAACTATACAAAACTGAGAATTAACAACACTGATTAATCTAATATTAAATGTAAATTCAGATTTAACAGGAGATTCCTGACATCTCCCAATGCCCAAATTTGTGGATACCACAATTACATCTAATTACCTTCATAGAAGGCAATATAGCTTAAATTTAAATATTTGGGTCCTTAATTATTTCATAAATATTAAAACAAAAAAGTGTAGAGTTATTTTTTAAACGAGCCCTATAGCTTCATTTTCTGTTTCTATTTCCAAGAGGAGTAGTTGGATTTTCAATTTCCCAAGGCCATTTTTCACAAAACAACAAAACTCCTTCAAATCCCAAGACTTTCAACAACAATTTTAATTATTATAGGAGTGGTTCACACAACAAGAATGGCCATTGGTAAATTACACTGGGATGGAGGTGCTGGGAGTTAGCTAAGCCCACTTGTCAGTGACTCGCTCACATTTACCCGCTAGCTTTGCCACCAGTTCCAAACTCATGCCTCAGCAAAGTGACATGACTACCTGATATGCATCTTCACTGTCACTTGTGAAACTGTGAATATCATATCTGTATATTTCAAGGATCTATAATATTCAATAATAAACCAAACCACATTCCCCCCTTTCCTCATGTAGTATAGTAAAACCTGCATAATATGAATGTGTTATTATACAAGTATCTCTTATTCTCTCTTTCCAGGTTCTTCTGCCAAATGAGTACAGACCAGAATTCTGATCTTCCTGGCAGGAGCAAAGTGGGAATGGGTTACCGTAGGGCAACAGACAGGCAATCAGATTAAAGGCAGCTTGGAGGCATAAAATAAGTCTCAGGGTCCCTAGTATTTTTCTGTCAAGTTTTCCCAGATTTGGCACAAACCAATGCTGGAAACACACCCTCTACTCTTCTCCCCATTGCTTCTATTTTCCAGAAGAGCAATTCTCAAGGGTGACTTCAGGAGTTCTAGGGGTCCCCTAGACTGTTTAAGGGGACCCTAAAGTCTTCCCTTTTCCAACCCCAGATCTATGTGAAACCAGATTTTTTTCCTATGCTTCAACCAAAACAACACATCATAAAAGACTGACAACAGAAGCTGATGTAAGAATCGAAGTCTCTCATGCAACACATTAAAGTATTTTGAAAAATGTAAAACAATGCTATTATTCTCTCTTTATTTGTTGTTTTGGAAAATGTAGATTTCCATAAAACATTTGTTTATGCTGGCATGTAGTGAGTTTATTATACATATTGAAAAAAATAATATGCATTAACCTAAAATATAGTCAGTGTCAAAAGATATAATCCAAATAAGCAAAGGTCTTTGGGGTCTTCAGTAACATTTTTAAGAGTATAAAAAGTGTTGGAGACAGAAGTTTGAGAACCACTGCCCCAGAAGCAGCTACAAAAGCACTTCAGAACGTCTAACAAAACACCATAAGCCACTCCCAGGGAAGCTACATGGCACTTCATCAGGCATGCCCAGGCATTACTATTTCCTTCATTCTAGTAGCCTTTATAAAGCTGCTCTCACCATCCTCATCTTCAGATGAGAACACGGAAGTTTGCAGACATTAAATAGTTGTGAAATGTAATAACATAAACAAGATTGTGGCCTATTCTTTTAGCATGTGGGAAGTATGTATAGCCTAGTGGCAGTTTCAAGTATCTCTACTATGATTTTTGTGTTTATTAAGTTCTCTTAAGAGTGGTGGGATAAACTTTCATAAAATAATGTATTTAAATTTGGAAGTGACAATTTAAAACTGGCCAGACTGATAGGGATCTTACTTTTGGAGCAGAATGATATTTAAAGCACTGGCATAACATAGTCAGAGGGGTGTCACATACGTGCTTTCAAACATGCACAGCCCTTTCTTTAATTTTACAACTTCCTTTTCTTTTCCCCTTTGCTTTTCCCCAAGTCAATTAAAATGCAAACAGGAGGTTTGATAAGAGGCAGCAAGACAAGTGAGGCATGGGATAGCACTAAAATATGACTGCCTAATGTATGCAGAGCAATTGGAATAATTGGATTTTTAAAGTCTAAGCATTGCATGCTTTACCCTTTATCTCCCATTAAATCGATTTGTGCCTTGCTCTTTTTATATCTAAAATGTTAACCTTTTTAAATTTTTAATAACTAAAACTTTGTAACACTTTTATTAAAATGTGAGGTTGTGTTAAATCTACCACTTGGCTCTTATAAATCATTATTCCTTATCTGAAATAATGGATTTTAATGTCTGATGAAGTTTGTATTTGTTAATCTATTAAAAAAGACTGTAAAAATTACTTTATAATGTAATGTTATCTTAATCACATTTTTATATATTAATACCTTGTGCCTATGCAGGGTGCCAATACAGAATTTTCATTATCTGCTCAGTTTTCAACATAATACCTTCCTCTAATGAAAGAATAAGTTTAAAACTGTCCTTTATGTAGTTAGATGTTCAGAACACTTAAAATTTTAAATATGCCAATCTGCATTCTATAATTAACATGAAGTTGTGAAATCAACAGAGAATTCAATTAATGTATTTTATAAAGGTGAGAAAACATTAGTCTTTACCCAAAATTTAGAAAACATATTTGTACTGCAAAAATGTACTGTGCTCCAAGATTTCATTTTAAGAATCACAGCATTGGCCGGGAGCGGTGGCTCACGCCTGTAATCCCAGCACTTTGGGAGGCCGAGGCAAGCAGATCACGAGGTCAGGAGATTGAGACCATCTTGGCCAACAAGGTGAAACCCCATCTCTACTAAAACACAAAACATTAGCTGGGCGTGGTGGCATGTGCCTGTAATCCCAGCTACTCGGTAGACTGAGGCAGGGGAATCGCTTGAACCCGGCAGGCGTCGATTGCAGTGAGCTGAGATTGTGCCACTGCACTCCAGCCTGGTGACAGAGCAAGACTCCATCTGATAATCATCATCATCATCATCATCATCATCACAGCATTTTTCAGAGTTTGAATAATAAAATCCAAATGTCTCCCAAATTCTAGTTTCAGTACTTTTTCATTCATTATAAGATACTATTTATGTATTTCGCCAATATCTGAAATTTCACACATAAAAAACCAATGCTCATAATCTCCAATCCCAATCAGTACCCATTAATAAAATGCTTCTCTCCAACCTTCTGTCATTATTCTACCATAATAAAACTTGGCTAATTTTATTGTCCTGAGGCATAAATTTCAAATTCCTACCTCCAGGACTTTACATGCAATTGCTTGCATCCGGAATGGCCTTTCACTAACTTTTTGCAATGGGTATCTATCAGGCCTCTTCAAAGCTAACTCACATACTCTATTTTGATTTAGAAACAGAGTCAGGTTTCCTTGGAACTGAGCCAGGAAAAAGTCTGAATGGATTAGGATCTAGACTGAATTATAACAAAGGTGGGATTTACGCCAAAATGAAGGTAGAGGTCAGAACTGTTTGACAATATTGACAGATTAAGCTTACAGTAATGATTGACAGAGGAGTGTATTGCAACCAGTGGAAGGAACAGAGGTCAAAAGACAGAGACCACATAGGCTCAGAAGGAAAGCAATAGCATTATCACTGCAGCAGCACAGGAAAGAGTTACAAAGAACACTTGCTGCTTGACAAGAGTTCACACTCAGTCATTCATCACTTATTTTCTTCAGTAATTTCACTGTCACATAAAAAGCAAGTTCAGACTTAGTAAGGAGAGATTTTATTTGAAAGTCTGTGGCAAGAGACGTCCTAGAAGGCTGGGGACAGATACTGTTGCACTGGGGAGAAGGAGGTGACCATGAGATCTACAAACTTCTGAAGGGAGGAGTAAACACAGCTAGAAAGAAGCAGTGTGGGGAAATGAAATCAAAGGTTGACTGATAGGCTGGTAGGTTGGAGAATGTCTTCCGTGAGGCCAGTCTATTCTATTCTTGGAGAAGCTGAATGCTGGCTCACCTGCAGGTGAGCCAGAGGTCAGGGATCTGGAGGAAGTTTGGTTAACAGTCATTTTGTTCCAACTGATCAGTTGGGACAAGCAGTTCCATTAGTCATTTTGAGGCAAAGAATGGGAATTTGGAGGGTCTGTGTCTGGCCTTGCCTTACGTCAACAAGGGGGTCATCTATGAGTCTTGTCTAAGTCATATTGAAAGGGGTGGTTTCTGGCAGTGTCTTCTTCTGGAACAAAAGAGTGAAGGAATTTCTTGATCTTTAAATAAAATTTAATATTGTCATCACTAACATTTATGAAATACCTTCTACCATATAACCATTGTACTGGGCCTTGGAGATACAGAGGTATGTTTTTTAAAGGCAGATTTGCCATAAAGTTAATGAACTTTAGGCTCTGGGGACCCTCAGCTGCACAGGTTGCTGTGAAATACTGACAGCTGCAGAGCATTCTAGATGGTAGAAAAAGCCAGGTTCCTATTAGGAGACATTTCTATGTAAGTATTTCTGGTAAATTGACAAAAGAGGTCTTCAAAAAAGGGAATTTGAGTCTTTAAATTTCCAGGCATTTGTTGTGACTTATTTCCTAGTTCTAAATAAATATACCTATTTTTATATTAATCATATTGTATTCTTTTTTTATAAAGAGGGCATCCCAGATTGCATAAACTTCTGTACGCACAAAATTTAGATCTGCCTAAATAAAATGATAAGGCTCTCAAGTACATCATTTGGAGATGGGTAAGAAACTCAACTGATATTTATAAGTATAGGCATTGGAATAGGTAAATCAGAGAGGAGACAAACCTACAGGCCTGGAATAGGGAATGTCAGGAAGGAAAAGGAATTATGGGGTTTTCAATATCATAAGAAGTAACATATCAAAGAAAATATGGAAGACTGGGCATATTGGGAGGCCAAGGGAGGCAGATTACCTGAAGTCAGGAGTTTGAGACCAGCATGGCCAACACGGTGAAATCCTGTCTCTAGGAAAAATACAAAAATAAGCTGGGCATGGTGGTGCATGCCTGTAATCCCAGCTACTGGGGAGGCTGAGGCAAGAGGATTGCTTGAACCTGGGAGGTGGAGGTTGCAGTGAGCCAGATTGCGCCACTGCATTCCAGCCTGGGTGACTGTCTCAAAATAAATAAATAAATAAATAAATAAATAAATAAATAAATAAATAATAAAAAGGAAGGTTGGGAAGGATATTTTAGGCAGAGGGAACAGTATGTATGAAGGACATGGAGATATAAAAAAGCAAATTGTTTCCATAGAATACAAAAAGACTGATATGGCTGGGTGTAGGACACAGTGATGGAATAGTGGGAATGTAGGTTTGAGAAGAGAGCCCGAGTTCTATCACAAAAGGCACTATAAATAGAGTTTCACCTTAAATGAAGCGGCTATGAAGAAAATAAGATCCCTTAAAATTTCAAATTTATAAACAGCTCATACTCATCTACTAATTTTACTTCTAATAGACACTTATTGGGTCATAAAGGTCATGACCTGTTAAACCTGGTCCAACTGTAAAGCAGAGGCAGTACCCTCACCTAGCCAGGACCTCTTACTGACTATTTTGAGGAGATAGTAGTATACCCAGTGGACAGAATTGATTTTTTGAGTTATCACACAAGTTCTTTTTTTGAATACATGTGATTCTTAATTGGGCTCAATCCTCTGAGCACATACATTCCAGGGAACAGTTTTCAAAATCTGGAGGAATATTTGGTTGCCACACTGGGTAGCTGGTAGAGGCCAGGAATGCTGCTAAACATCACACAATGCACAGGGACAGCTCCTGTACATTATATTAAACTCAAAATGTCAACAATAATGCTATACAGAAGATAGCCAGAAAACCTATGCTTGCTCCCTTGGGTTCAGGAAAGAATTCTAGCAGCTGGTTTCCGCCCCTGGCCCTGACACAGCTCCCTGCCTGTTCACACTGCCTTGTGTTGTTGCACAGGTGGTTTCAGTGTGTTCAATGTGTATGGAGTTCTGTGAAGTCATCAACTTTGCTTGAAATTCAGGCATTCAGGAATAAGTGACAGCTTTGTATGAACATTTGAATAAAAAAAATTCAGGGGTGGGGATAAGTGGATAATCAGTCGGCTTTAAGACTGGTTTCGGTTTTCTGTATTAACAAAGGAATTGATACAGAATATGGTTCATGCATTATTTGCTCCCGGTGTGTGTGAGAGAGACAGAAACTGGGAAAAATCAATCTTAAAAGATTAGAATTCCCTTCACAACTCTGGAATGATTTGCAAATCTGGAAGGGTAAGGAAAAGGGCAAGAAGGGTAAGAAGCAGCTGAGTCTGAGTTGTTCAGGCAGCAGATGAAGGGAATACACAATCACACAAAGAACAAAGTACTCAACTGGGGAGGCAAAAGTTCTTTGATTATATTGACAATCATGGTGACCCACCATGCCTTCAGAGGTTACCTGGCAGGTGAGGAGTCTGTGCTGTGTGGACTTACGTGTTCCAGTATGCTGTGCCCAGAGATGTGGCGTTTCACAGTTCTCCCTCTAAAATTCCTCAGGTCCTGAAACTGCATCTTCAACTGGCTATTAGTCAGGGACGTTTCAGTTTCAAGTGACAGAAATTGTATTCAAACTAACTGAAGAGAAAAGAAGGACTTTTTTGGTTCATCTATCAAAGGGATGAAAAAGAGAAAGAGTAGAGCTAGCTGGGGTGATTCTGGAAACAAAAGTTCTTCCAGTTCTCATTCCCTGCTTGGTGGTTTTAGTCTGCCCTTCTGGAGCCTGACTTTATCCAATCAATTGGGGTCTAACTTAGCATATAAATAATGATCCTCAACTATGTACAGATACAGGGCACAATCATGGTGGCAGCCCTTGTGAAGCCTTCATTTCACAAGAGTCAAACAATGCACATGTAACCCATGTATCAGCTAGTGCCAAGTTCTGTGAACCAAAAAGGAAGAAAGCAAAGAGATTGACGGGTGCGGGTAGGGGGTGGTTGGGGAGGTGGGAGGGAGGAATTAATATCATAGGGAGGTCAAGGAAGTTACCTATGAGGAAGTGATACTTGAGGAAAACCTGAATGAAATAAGTGGAGGGATCACTTGTAGGTCTGGGTGATGAGCAGTTCTGGTAGATAAAAGAGCAAAAATAAAATCAGGGAAAGTTTGCCATGTCTGAGGAACAGCAAGACAGTCAGAAGCAAGAGAGTGAGGGAGAAATGGAGGAATTTGGAAAGGGGTAAACCAAGTATGTCTTGTCAGTCCACAGAGGGTAAATATTGTTCTATAATAAACGTAATGTGAATTCATTGGAGAATTTTAAGCTAAGAAATTACAAACATAGGCCGGGCATGGTGGCTCACGCCTGTAATCCCTTTGGGAGGCTGAGGCCAGAGGATCACGAGGTCAGGAGATCGAGACCATCCTGGCTAACATGGTGAAAACCCGTCTCTACTAAAAATATAAAAAATTAGCCGGGCATGGTGGCAGGCGCCTGTAGTCCCAGTTACTCGGGAGGCTGAGGCAGGAGAATGGCGTGAACCCGGGAGGCGGAGCTTGCAGTGAGCCGAGATCATGCCACTACACTCCAGCCTGGGCGGCAGAGCAAGACTCCATCTCAAAAAAAAAAAAAAAAAAAAAAAAAATACATACATAATTTGGTTTATATTTTACAAGTATATTTAGCTCTCTGGACAATGGCTTTAGCAAGATAAGAACAAAGTGGAAGACCAGTTAGGCACCTCTAATCAGTCCTGGGTTAAGTGTCACAGCAACCCAAAACTAGAGTGGTAAATTGGAGGCCAGGAGAAGTGGGAAGTTTTGGGGTTTGTAGCAAAGAAAAATCAGCAGGGCTTGCTGATGGGTTGAATGTAGGGCATAAGAAAAGATGATTTTACTCTGATCATGTTGGGGGAATAATAGTACCATTTTCTGGTCAGGGAAAACTGGGATGGAGCAAGCTTACTTGACAATTTGCTGGCCATCATCAGAAAAATTCTTAGTAATGATCAATTGATCCAAGCCTGGACCACTCCTTGGACCACTGGGGATATAGGAGCCTGTGGCTTTCTCAGTCTTGGTTGCAGGTCCCCTCTCTAGTCAGGGAGCTGGGGTTTGCTACGACAAGAAGGGTAGCACTTCTACTAAACTGCTTACAAGAGGTCTTTTCCAAAAGATGCAAGACTTCTCAGGTATCAGTGTCCTGGGAAATAGGCCCATAGATGGATTATTCCTCTATGACTGTAGGATCACTCATTCACATTATTTCACTTCATTCTGAAAAGACCCTGAGGAGTTAGCATTATTTTCCTCAAGGCCAGTTGTACCCATATGACAGTTTGTGGACTGATGCTGGCCTGACCACTTGGAAATCACTTGAGAACCATGTTAAAAATATGAACAACAAACACTAAAAATGAAACACATTTTGATTCAGCAAGTTAGAGTAGGTCTCAGGTATTTTGTTTTTCATGCTCCCCTGGTGATTCTAATATGCAGCCAAAATGAACTAGACTAAATTCAAATGTAGGGAATTTTTTTTCGCCTCCTTGCAAAAAATAATCATTTATGAATTAAATTTATTACATTGTAACTGTGGGGAAAACGTTATGTGCTCAAGAGTAAAAAATAAAATAAGTGACTAGCAATATTATCATCCATGCAGTCATTATCTTTAAGACTCATACGACATGGTGCATAATGTTCATTGCTTTGGTTTATCACTTAAATATATTATGGCATCTTTCTTTTGTTGTCAAATATTCTAGATAAATATGATTTTAAAGAGTTACATAGTATTTTTGTTATCATAAGATCCATATATAAGTACACACACAAATGTGTGTGTGTGTGTGTGTGTGTGTGTGTGTATTTTTTTGCTTAATTCAAGATTGTGCAGCTTTTGGTTACCTCATTAATACAAATAACGATCATTCTACATATAACCTTGTGCTATGTTTGATTACTTCCTTTAAAAAGATTTCTAGGAATAGAATTCCTGTGTCGAGTTAAACATGTCTCTAAGGCCTTTGATATTTACTGGTTCCCATTTACCAAAGCAAGATTATTTATTGAATAATTCTGCTTTTTTTCCAATTATTTGCAATGCTTAAAAGTATATTTTTCAGAGTTACATAAATATGTTAACATTTATTCAAACCTATTACTAAACACAATTGATCTTTGGAAATATGCAGGGGTTAAGGGCACAAAACCCCCATGAAATAAAAAATCCACACATAAATTTTGACTCCACAGAAACTTGACTACTAATAGCTTACTGTTATCAATATCATAGGCAATTAACATATAAAGAGAGTAGTATCGAAATATATTTTATACTGAATTTACTCATGACATACCTTTTATTTTTTCACTATTTCTAGGCTACATGGTTCATCTGCAAGTTTTTTTCAGATTGTCACAAATCTCCAAGAAAATTTTCAATAAACTTATTGAAAAAATCCATGCATAAGTGGACCTCATAGTTCAAACACATTCAAGGGTCAATTGTATTCAAAATTATAATAAGGATCTGAAAACACAGTCTTTCATGAATACTTAAAAAAAATATTTCTGATATTGATAGGGACATATGACCCTTCCCCTCATCCTCTTCCTTACCCTCTAATCATGTCCTGGAATTTCAGTCGATACAAATCACAGCTGACTCAAGTTTATCAAGCAGATTAAGAAAAATGTAGCAGAGTGTATTGATTTCAATGGTAACTTGGTTCAATATCTGGGAGTTGTTATAAACTTTAAATTCTCCATTTTTCTTGGTGAGAACAATGCGTATAAGAGTAGGGCTGGTAAAAGGTCACGTGACAAACACGGTAGCTGGGCCTTAGGAACTTCCCTGGGGTTATCTCCATTTCCAAAAATAAAATAATATACTGGAGTATGGGGCCTTGGTGACAAATTAATCAATTATGTAACCTTATTGACTATGGAAGGTTGCAGGTTAAATAGGCTTAATTTGGCTCAAGATAAGGTGGTAGTGTTCATGTTTCTGGGCAAAGTCAAGACATCATTGCTATGAGCCTCAGTACCAGTAACTGATGAATTGGGCGCACTAGTCAAATTGGTAACAATACCTGGAACCAAGGGCTAGAAACCTCTACTATTGTGGTAAGACGACTAGGTCAGCTGCAAAGGCGTATTACTTTCTGTGGTCCGTAACACTTTCAAGATGTTGAAGAGCAAGAGCAAGAAAGAAGAGAAGAGGATGTTTCTTTGTGGCTTTCTGCATGAGTAGATATGCTTTTGTTTGAATAGCTTTCCCAGGGTATTTAAACATCTCTCGACTGATGCATGCTGTTAAAGTTTCACATGAATCAGAACTTTGTTTACTGTTATTTTATGGCTCAGGAGACAGTGATGCTAGGGGTGTGAAACACAAGCAAAATTCCCATTTCTCAGATAGGCTGCGATAGGTTTCTCTACAGTTAGGCTGGGGAGTTTCTGATCCTTCTTCCTATCTAGAGTTTTAGTTATATCCCCAGGATATCGGGCATGAAGAGTTATAATAACTACACTACCATAGTGGGTAAAGGGACCCTTATTTAGGCATGGAGAGGCACTTGAGAAGTGGTCTGTTTCGAGTCTGGACTCTAGGTAGGAAAGGATCCTTTTGGCTAATGGGATCTAAAACATTTATCATGGCATTTGCAAAAATAAAGACCCATGTAGATATTGTAGCAGCCAGAAAAAAATAATGATAAAAGACTAATAATAATAACAAAAGCAGAGCAATTGGGTTCAAGAAATAGAAAACTTCATCCCATAACCATAAAAACAAAAACAGCTACATTAGCTACTGAAAGTTTACTATGTGCCATGCAATGTTGTAATTATTGATTCCTTCCCCACCACAAATCTATGAGGTAGGTACTATTATAATCCCCATTTTATAGAAGAAGTAACTGAGGCACAGGAAGATTAAGTGCCCTGTCCATGTTATATAGCTATTAGCCCATTTATCCCTAGTGTTCCATTATTGGAAGCCTAAGCATGTGGGAGTTATTTATATCCTACTGCTCAAGGTCATCACCAAGGTCTGATTGCAAAAATTCAAAAATAATTGCAACCTCAGGCATAAATGGGTTAATCCAGTTACAGAGTGAGAAAGTTGAAATTCAGATTCATGCATTCTAGCTCTAGAGCCAATGCTTTTAACCATTATACTATCACACTATACCCAATATATTTTATTGACCCATTACACAACATAAAGTCTTCAACTGAAATAGTTTGAAAAAGATTCAGCACTCAAAGCCTTTACTTTGAGTGTGTTTATACAGTTCACACCAAGGACTATCAGTGTTCTCCATACTACCAGAAGTACAGTCCTTACCATTTTGGGGTCTAATCAGTTTAAACAGCAAACTCCAGAAACTCCAAAAGCAACTAAAGAAATCCATCCTTAAAATTCCATTTCTCTAGAACCACTCCTGGTACCAAAATCTGTATTTGTCAGGGTTCTCCAGAAGGACAGAACAAATAGAGTATATGTATATATGAAAGGGAGTGTATTAAGGAGAATTGGCACACACGATCAGAAGGCAAAGTCCCACAATAGGCAGTCTGCAAGCTGAGGAGGTAGGAAGCCAGTAGCGGCTCAGTCTGAGTCCCAAAACCTCAAAAGTAGGGAATCTGACAGTGCAGACTTCAGTGTGTGGCTGAAGGCCCAAGAGCCCCTGGCAAACCACTGGTGTAAGTCCAAGAGTCTAAAGGTTGAAGAATGTAGAGTCTGATGTCCAAGGGCAGGAAGCATCCAGGACAGGAGAAAGATGAAAGCCAGAAGACTCAGCAAGCCAGCTTGTCATACCTTCTTCTCTGCTTTGTTCTAGTCTCGCTGGTAACTGATTGGATGGTACCCACACGCTTGAGGGTGGATCTTCCTCTCCCAGTTCCCTGACTCAAATGTTAATTTCCTCTGGAAACACCCTTACAGACACACCCAGAAACAATATTTTACCAGCTATCTGGGCATCCTTCCATCCAATCAAGTTGACACCTAATATTAATCATCAAAATAAAGAAAAGCTAAACAGGAGAAATAAGAATAAGAAATGAGCATGAGAAATCAATGAAAATAAAGCCACCTTTTGGGGCCTGATATTTGAGGAGATAGATCAGCATTGTTAGTATAGAAATAGGATCCACTGCGTAATGAGCAAAAACTGAAACTTTGGAATTAGAAATTACTGTATATCTTTACTGAGCACATAATCAAGTAAATTATCAATTTTATTGGTGGAAGATGTAATGTGATGAGGAGAGGAACCGGAAAGAAAGGGGATAAACAGTCATAAATCTTTTGCTGCTTTGGCAAGTTCCACATAAACTAATCTGGTTATGAATTGTTGAAGAAAAAGTACCTGAACTGGGCGGATCCTATCTGATGTTGAGAATCAGCATTCTGGCACCCAGGGTAGGCAGAAACAGGGAAACAGTACCCCTTACAAAATTCCGATTTGAAGGTAATATTTTAACCTGGAGGTACATCACACTACACAATAGGTCTAAGAAGCAGAGTGCTTTCACTGAAGGATTAAATGTTCTGGCAATTCTAAAGAAACTACCTCTTTAATAGCCTGATGTTCTATTATATTAGGATCAACTTTAATGAGGTTGAGATCAAACCTTTGGCAATGGTTTTTCTGACTTAGATCTTTATACATTTTCTAAGATTGATTTTTTACATCAATCTCTCAATATTGTATATGAAAAACTGTGCAACATCACTAACCATCAAAAAATGCAAATCAAAACCACAATGAGATACCATCTCATCCCAGTTAGGATGGGTATTATAAAAAGGCAAAAAATAACAAATGCCAATGAGAATGCAGAGAAATGGGAACTCTCATACACCTTTGGTAGGAATGTAAATTAGTACAGCCATTATGGAAGACAGTACGGAGGTTCCACAAAAAACTAAAAATAGAACTACCATGTGATCCTGCAATCCCACTGCTGGGTATATGTTCAGAATAAAGGAAATATGTATATTGAGGAGACAGCTGTATTCCCATGTTTACTGCAGCATTATTCACTATAGCTAAGAAATGGAATCAGCTTAAGTGTCCATCAACAGATGAATTGATAAAGATAATGTGGCATATATACACACAATGGAATATTATTCACCCATAAAAAAGAAGTACATCCTGTCATTTGCAGCAACATGGATGAGCCTGGAGGACATTATCTTAAGTGAAATAAACCACACACAGAAAGACAAATATTACATGTTCTCACTCATATGTGACAGCTAAAAACATCGGTCTCATGAAGGTAGAGACTAGAATGATGGTTACCAGAAAGCTGGGAGAGTGAGTGGGAGAAAGAGATAAGGAGAAGTTGGTTAATGGGTACAAAACTACAGCTAGAGAGGAGAAATGAGTTGTTAAGTTCAATAGATATCAATATATACATATTTTTTGAGACACAGTGTCGCTCTGTTATCCAGGCTGGAGTGCAGTGGCACAATCTCGGCTCACTGCAACCTCCGCCTCCTGGGTTCAAGTGATTCTCCTGCCTCAGCCTCCTGAATATGTGGGACTACAGGCACCCACCATCACACCCAGCTATTTTATTTATTTATTTATTTATTTATTTTTAGTAGAGACGGGGTTTCACCATGTTGGCCAGAATGGTCTCAATCTCCTGATCTCCTGACCTCGTAATCTGCCCACCTCGGCCTCTCAAAGTGTGGGATTACAGATGTCAGCCACAGTGCCTGGCCAGTTATCAATAATTTATTGTACATTTCAAAATAGCTAAAAGAAGAGATGTAGACTCTTCCCAACACAAAAAAAATGATAAGCATTTGAGGTAATGGATACCTCAATCACTCTGATTTGATTATTACATATTATATGCATGTATCAAAATATCACATGTATTCCATAAATATGTATAATTATTATGGATCAATAAGAAATCTCTCAATACACCCTCAAATTGATAATATATATAGCCTAATTTAGCACATTTTGATGTATTATTTTTGTTTATTTTTATTTATGGGTTTTATGTCAACTAAAGCATAAATATCTTTAGGTGAGATGTGCTTCAAAATTTTTTATATACTCAAGCTGATATGTGACTAATGCTTTTGTATAATACTATGTAGTTTAAAGTTATATTTCTGTGAGTAAAAATTATTCAATATATGACAGTCACAAATATAAAATTGAATATATGAAATTATTATGTTTTTCAGGATTTTATGATTTTTAACTCCTACATTAATAAAAACAACAAGGCATCAAAAGTAAAATATGTTATCAACTTAAATGTTTTACATTTTTCTAAGTGTGTCCCTCATTTCCAGGAGTTGTGATTGTTTTTTATTTATGCTATTTCACTGAAGATTTTTCCATTCATATGTTGTATCATTTTTTTTGATATATTTTCTTCTTTTTTTTTTTTTTGGCAGAGTCTCGCTCTGTTGCCCAGGCTGGAGTGTAGTGGTGTGATTTTGGCTCACTGCAACCTCAACCTCCCGGGTTCAGGCGATTCTCCTGCCTCAGCCTCTTGAGTAGCTGGGATTATAGGTACCTGCCAACATGCTCAGCTAATTTTTGTATTTTTAGTAGAGATAGGGTTTCACCATTTTGGCCAGGCTGGTCTCAAGTTCCTGGTCTCAAGTGATCCACCTGCCTCAGCCTCCCAAAGTGCTGGGATTACAGGCATGAGCCACTGTGCCCAGCTGATTTATTTTTTATTCTTTTGAGTTCATTAATTTGGACTTCACCTTCCTCTAGTGCCTTTTTGATTCGCTTAATAATTGACTTTCTGAATTCTTTTTCTGGTAATTTAGAGATTTCTTCTTGGTTTGGGTCCATTACTGGTGAGCTAGTGTGATCTCTGGGGGAGGGGGGCGGTTAAAGAACCTTGTTTTGTCATATTACCAGAATTGTTTTTCTGGTTCCTTCTCATTTGGGTAGATTATGTCAGAGGGCAGATCTGGTTCTGAAGGCAGCTGTTCAGATTCTTTTATCCAAGAGGGTGCTCCCTGGATGTGGTTCTCTCTCCCTTCCCTAGGGATGAGGCTTCCTGAGAGCTAAACTGCAGTGATCGTTATTTATCTTCCAGATCTAGCCATCCAGTGGAACTACCTGTCTCTGGGCTCATACAGGGTAATGTCTGCACAGAATCCTGTGATGTGAACTGTCTTCAGGTCTCTCAGCCGTGGATACCAGCACCTGCTCTAGTGGAGGTGGCAGGGGAGTGAAGTGGACTCTGAGGGTCCTTGGTTGTAGTTGTGTCTATTATGCTAGTTTTGTGTGGACTTTCAGCCAAGAGGTGGTGCTTTCAAGACAGCATCAGCTGCAGTAGTATAGGGAGGATCAGCTGGTGGGCAGGATCATAGAGCTCCCAAAAGATTATGTCCTTTGACTTCGGCCACCAGGGTGGGGAGAGAAAGACCATCAGGTGAGGGCAGGGTTAGGCATGTCTGAGCTCAGACACTCCTTGGGCAGGGCTTGCTGCAGCTGCTGTGGGGGTTGTGGGTGTGGTTTTCAGGCCAAGGCAGTTTTGTTCCCAGAGGGACCATGGCTGCCTCTGATGCATCATGCAGGTCACCAGGGAAGTGGGGGAAAGCTGGCAGTTACAGGCCTTATCAGCTCCCATGCAGCCCAAAAGGCTGGTCTCGTCTCACTCCCACTGTGCCCCCACAGCGGCACTGAGTTTGTTTCCAGGCAGTGGGTGGGCAGAGCTGAGAACTTGCCCCAGACAACCAGCCTCCCAGCTGTGAAAGCAAGCAGGGCTTTTAGGTTTTACATTTCCCCGTCTGCCACAGCTTCTGTGCTTGTCTGCACTCCTGATTCACCCCGTTCTCCAGGTTCTGTCCAGGAAACTTTGGTCGAAATAGTTACAAAGTTCAGCTGGAAGTTTCCTTCTTCCTGTGGTCTTTTACCAGTTCCTCTGGTAACCCTCCCCAAGGACCCCTGGGAGACAGTCAGAAACGACTTCCCTGGGGACCGTGAGTGTTCACGGGGCTCTTCCCACTGCTTCTTCTATTCCCATATTTTACTCAGCTCTTTAAATTTGTCTCAGCTCTAGGTAGGGTCAAATCCTTCTCCCCTGATCTGGACCTTCAGGTTCCCCAGTGAGGATGTGCATTCAGGCCGATGATCCCCTTTCACACTTTGGACAGTCACAGTTTTTCGGCTGTCTCCCAGGGCCTGCAACAGCTCTTCTTCCTTCAAAGGGTCTGTGGATTCTCTCCGCTTTCTGGTATGTTTCTGTGGTCGTTCTTGGAGCCAAAATTCACGATTTGAGTTTCCATATGCTGCTCCATCCATTGGAGTGGGAGCTGAGAGTTAGTCCTGCCTCCTATCTGCCATTTCCCCCCTTCAACTTAAATGCTTTAAAGAACACTTAGAAATGTACCAGAATCAGAAAATAAAATAAAACACATTATTGAAAGTAATAGGGATGTTTGTGTTTAAATTGGACATCATCCAATTATATTTATCATTATATAATTATCTTTATTTTCAATTATAACTCTCTCAGATACATAGAAAAATGAAGACTGTATTTTACATTTAGTGTGAATAAAGCATCTTTGTTGACAACATAAAAGAGAATAACTGAGGTTTCCAGAATTAAAAACCTGTGTTGCTGTTCTACACTGACTTCACCTGGTGAGAGATTTCAGAAAATGAAACTTTAGATTTTTTTTTTTGTTCCAAAAGAGAAGGCAATTCTCTCCGGTCTGTTTCACAGAATCATATTCTTTAACAGCTTAGGAGATAGTCGAAAAACATCTGTGATGCTTTCTCTGGTGGCACTAATAGAAAATTCAAAAAAGAATATTTATTTCCTTTGTTTTTCTATTTGAATATGTTTGTTTGGAGACTGATGCTTTGGCCATATATTTGTGTATCTTAGATTCAATTCTCTGTCTCTTGGCCCTTAAAGATGCAGATCAGATTAGCTCAAACCCAACTTTCATATTTTATGGGAAGTGCAATGTCCTTCTTAAAACTGCTTCAAATTCCTGCCAGTGCATGTGGCCTCGTGGTCACTTTTGACTCCTACTCCCTACCTCTATGGATTTTGGGGCTTTACTCTTTCTTTGTTGAGGATACTTTACCTCTGCCCTGATGGTGACCAGAGTGAGAATTGATCCCTTCTCTATAATTTTAATTAAATACTCATCCAAGGCCTTTCCTAGTATTAATATATCTTACCTTACTGAAGGTTTTCATATTCTAGGAACACAGACAGATTGAGATTAAATATTAGTCATTTATGTTCTTAAAAGCCCATCAGCAACCCTCCCATGTTGCTCAAATATCTTTCCTTATCCCTCTTTTCTTTCTGTAGATACTTTTGTCATCAGTTTAAATACAGACATACCATAAGGCAGCCATCAAGTTAATGTATTTGGGTTGTAAAAAATTTTTCAAGTTAATTTCTAAATGACTGGCTTTGTTGGTGGAATGTCTCCCACATCCAAAGTAAATAAACGTGTTATAAGAAATGTGGTTTTTGGCTGAGCATGGTAGCTTAAGCCTGTAATCCCAGCACTGTGGCAGTCCCAGCAGGCAGATTACTCGAGCCCAGAAGTTTGCGACCAGCCTGGGCAATGTGGCAAAACCCCACCTCTACACAAAATCACAAATATTAACCAAGCATGGTGGTGTATGCCTGTAGTCCCAGCTACTCTGGAGGCTGAGGTGGGAGGATCACTGGAGCCTGGGAAGTCGAGGCTGCAGTGAGTTGTGATTATGCCACTGCACTTTGGCCTGAGCAACAGAGCAAGACCGTCTCAATAAAAATAAAAATAAAAATAAGTAAATAAATAAAAGGAAAAGAAAAGAAAAGACAGAAATGTGATTTTTGACATTACAGCTCAGGCAATAGCATACTCATTAATTAATTTGACCCAAAAGATTATTTTCAGAGAATATCGTATAATGTATTCCAGATTTTTGGTTGGTATTATGCCAATAAAATGTAGTCTATCCCATATCAGGCATTGTAGAGGACATGCTGAAGTGACCTAACTAGCATATGCCCTCAGTAGCACACTGGTTAAATGTATGAAAATTGATACACTTAAATATATGAAATGTTTGTTTTTTGGAGGAACTTTTAACATCCTCCTTATATGGTTACTTATTCTTTCCAATGGCTATCTTCATAAATACAAACATAAACCACATGTAGGTCTATCTTGTCATGTACTGTGCATTAATGAGGTCTGAATTCATTCATATGAAAGCTTAGAGGTTGCAGGTATCTCTCATGTATTCAAGGCAGGAGAACTAGCTAGCTGAAATGGGATATATCTTAATTTCCCCTACTAAAGTAAATTAAAATGTTTATTATTTAAATATTTTCACTTAGCAGGTAGATTTTAAGAAGCTAATTGGAAGTGTTTAGTCAGAAATCTCTATTTTGGATTTTATTTATACTTTGATACTGAAGCAACAATCTCTGAAGAATTTATGCTACTTAATTGTGCCCCTGTAGACAAATTTGGTTCCCTCTTTAGAAAAAGAGATATTTACAGTTATTTTTGCTAATTGATCCACAAAACAATAACAGTCTGTGTCCCTTTGATATTGACAACACTTTTCCAGAAGTTTTTCTAGTATCTGGGCAAACACAAAAGCTGAGCTGATCCAATGGATCACCTGTTAATTGGCCAAAAGAAGCAACTCTCTTCACAGTTACTCTGTGCCTCAGACAATGTCTTTTCATGTGTGGTAATTATTATTTGTCAAATATGTTAAACTTGATTTATTTTCTTGAATCAGAAGCTAATGGGCTGGGGAAAAAGGAGAGAGGCCTTTGGTGCTAAATAATATTGTCTGTGTATCCATGCTCTGTATTTGTTTCACAAACATTAACATTAATTGTTTTCTCAAAAACCTCGAATTTATAAACTTTGAATTTTTTTCAGATTACAATTTTTATAAACTTATATTTTATGAGATCTTGTTTGTTTGTTTGTTTGTTTGAGATAGGGATCTTGCTCTGTCTCCAGGCAGGAGTGACGTGGTGCAGTCTCAGCACACTGCAACCTCTGCCTCCTGGGCTCAAGCAATCCTCTCACCTCCCCGTCTTTGCAACGTTACAAAAAAAGAAAACTACAGACCAATACTCCTGATGAACATAGATGCAAAAGTCCTCAACAAAATACTAGCTAACCGAATCCAACAGCATATTCAAAAGATAATCCATCATGATCAACTGGGTTTCATATCAGGGATGCAGGGGTGGTTTAACATACGCAGATCAATAAATGTGATACATCATATGAACAGAATTAAAAACAAAAATCATATGATCATTTCAATAGATGAAAAAAAGTAGTTGATTGAATCTAGCATCCCTTTATGATCAAAACCCTCAACGACACTGGCATAGAAGAGACTTACCTCAGAGTAATAAAAGTCATCTATGACAAACCCATAGCCAACATCATACTGAATGGGGAAAAGTTGAAAACATTTCCCCCAAGAACTGGAACAAGACACCACTTCTATTTAACATAGTACTGGAAGTACTGACTAGGAATCAGACAAGAGAAGAGAGAAATAAAGGGCATCCAAATTGGAAGAGAGGAAGACAAACTTGCTGTTTGCTAATGATATGATCGTTTACCTAGCAAACCCTAAAAACTCATCCAAAAGGTTCCTAGATCTGATCAGTGACTTCTGTAAAGTCTCAGGATACAAAATCAATGCATACAAATCAGTAGCACTGCTGTACACCAACAATGCTCAAGCTGAGACTCAAATCAAGAACTCAATCCCTTTTACAACAGTTGCAAAACAATTCAAATACCTTGGAATATACTTAACCAAGGAGGTGAAAGATCTGTACAAGGAAAACTACAAAATGTTACTGAAAGAAATCATAGTTGACACAAACAAATAGAAACACATTCCATGTTCATGTATAGGAATAATCAATATTGTGAAAATGACCATACTGCCTAAAGCAATCTACCGATTCAATGCAATTCTCATTAAAATACCATCATCATTCTTCACAGAACTAGAATAAACAATCCTAAAATTCATATGGAGTCAAAAGTAGCCCACATAGCCAAAACAATATTAAGCAAAAAGAACAAATATAGAGGCATCACATTACCCGACTTCAAATTATACTGCAAGGCAATAGTTATCAAATAGCATGATACTGGTATAAAAACAGGCATGTAGACCAATGGAACAGAACAGAGAACCCAGAAATAAGCCAAATACTTATAGCCAACTGATCTTCGACAAAGTATACAAATACACAAATTGGGGAAAGGACACCCTGTTCAATAAATGGTACTGGGAAAACTGACAAGCACATGTGGAAGAATGAGACTGGATCCCCATCTCTCACTTTATACAAAGATCAACTTAAGAAGGATCAAAGATTTAAATCTAAAACCTGAAACCATAAAAATTCTAGAAGTTAACATTGGAAAAATTCTTCTAGACATTGGCTTAGGCAAATAATTCATGACTTAAGACCACAAAAGCAAATGGAACAAAAACAAAAATAAATAAATGGGGCCTAATTAAACTAAAAAGTCTCTGCACAGCAAAAGAAACAATCATCAGAGTAAACAGGCAGCCGACAGAGTGGAAGAAAATATTCACAAACTACACATCCGACAAAGGGCTACTATCCAGAATCTACAAGGAACTCAATAAATCAGCAAGAAAAAAACAAATAGTCCCATCGAAAAGTGGACAAAAGACATGAATAGAGAGTTCTCGAAAGAAGATATACACATGACCAACAAACATATGAAAAATGCTCAATAACCCTAATTATCAGGGAAATGCAAATTGAAACCATAATAAGATACCACATTACTCTTGCAAGAATGGCCATAATTAAAAATAAAAAAAAATAGATGTTGGCATGAATACGGTAAAAATGGGACACTTTTACATTGCTGGTGGGAATGTAAACTAGTTAACCACTATGGAAAACAGTATAGAGCCTCCTTAAATAACTAAAAGTATAACTACCATTTGATCCAGCAATTGCACTACTGGGTATCTACCCGAAGGAGAAGACGTAATTACATGAAAAAGATACATGGACACACATGTTTATAGCAGCACAGTCCACAATTTCAGATATGGAACCAACCTAAGTGTCCATCAACCAACAAGTTAATGAACAAATGTGGTATATATACACCAAGAATACTACTCAACCAAAAAAAGAATGAAATAAAGCCTTTTTGCAGTAACTTGGATGGAGCTGGAGGCCATTATTCTAAGTGAAATAACTCAGGAATGGAAAAACCAAACTTTATATAATCTCACTTATAAGTGGAAGCTAAGCTATGAGTATGCAAAGGCCTAAGAATGACATAATGAACTTTGAAGACTCAGTGGGTGGGGGAAGGGTAGGAGAGGGGTGAGGGATAAAAGACTACATATAGGGTCCAGTGTACACTGCTCAGGTGACGGTGCACCAAAATCTCAGAAATCATCACTAAAGAACTTATCCATGTAACCAAAACCAGCTATACCCCAAAAACTATTGAAATAAAAATAAAAGTTACACAATAAAAAAGGTCAATTCTGCTACCATGTTTGAAATAAAGTGAAAACAAGTTATCTATAAGATTATACATGATTTACTCGTGGAATCATAGATTACAAAAACCTTGGGCCATTTTCACCCAATGGCCGGGTAAAAAGTCAACAGCAAATTGGGCCTAAATATTACCTTTAACTGATAAAAACAGTGAGAATAAATACAATAATATTTATTTCACAATACAGATTTTTTTTTAGAAATCTATGTCTTCAATATTCACTTTGTTAATAGGTTGATTCAATGTAAAAACACATACAAAAATAACAGATGATTGTAAAGTAAACAGATATTACCACACATAGCTATCACAGAAATCACAATAAAAAGTACTAAAATGTAAATAACAGAAGTAGAGCTCTGATGAAACAAAAATCTGAGAAAATACTTCTAAAAGAAGTTGTACAGAGTACCCAACAGAGTTTTATTAATAATGTCAATAATACTTTATTTGCACTGACAATGATATTTTTACTTTTCAGTAAATGTGTAGGAGATTTGAGAATTTTCACTATGGAGATTTACCATTGAGTCCATTCATATTGTAGACTATGTCCAAAACGCGATGTTTTATTTTAATGTGAACTTTATTAATTCAGAAATTCTCTGACTTCCAAATAAAGCTAACAGTCTTTAAAAATGATATTAATGCCAAAATGGGAATATAAATTCAGTAAGCATTTTTCTCATTTATTTTGTCTGTATAAATTGCATGTTGAGATTTATTCACGGATTTCAAAATTATAAGTGAATAGTGTTTAAGATATATTGTACCAGAACTCTAAATAATATTGCAAGTCAATATCTGACCGACATTATTTTCATAACATTCATTTTTACTCCAAATTGAGTGAAATGTAGTCAGGTTAATTGCCCTAACTTTCTCTAAGTAATGTTCCAAAGCTTCATATTGGCAGGTGTACCTGTCTTCTGTTAACTGAATATCCCGGGGCCATTTCAGCCTTTAACTATTATTAATTATGGCTGTTAGATTTATACATTATCATACGAAGCTGGCATCAAGTGGTCTTCCCTCCACTTAGATTTCTCATCAGTTATTCTTATATGCACATACTCTGAAGTCATTTTTCAACCTAATATAAAGCGAGAAAATTGTAGGCTCTGTGGTTTTGATGGATTATATTGTGCTATATGATTCAGTGCATTATACTATCCTTCAGTTTTTCCCTACATTATCTTTAGCTCAGCTAAATTAGTATTCTGCTTTTGATACTTAAATCCAATTAAATTAAGACATTTTCCTAGTTTGTGTATGATGCATTTATTTAAATTCAACCACAAATAATGTAATAGGCATATAGATTGGTTTTGGGTTTCGCTCTTTCTTCTCCAATTGTTTTCTTTACAGTTTCTAAGCATCTTCTGCACTTTTCTTGGTTTGTAGTATGTATTTCAGTAGGTATTAGGAGAATATTCTGGGACTAAGTGATATTTACCATTCTTCCATTCTGAGTTTAGCAATGATAGTCGCCTTTATTGTGCATTCCCTGAACTATTAAACAGTCAATACGAATAGACTCTGTGTCTACTATCTTAGAGTAGCTTTTCTGTTTTCCTATTTGTTAAGTGGTATCTAAGCATCATGAAGCTCCTCTGGATGCAGAAGAGATAAGGCATCAAGACGTGAAATTCTTCCATGCTTAAGTTCTGATGCTAAAGATCTTAAGATGCCAAGGCTCCACAGGGAGAAAAGCGTAGAGAAGTTCAAAGAACAAAGGGGAAAGATTGAAATAGCATGTTGATTTCTGTCTCTCTGGCATGGTTTCTTCCCTCTGTCCTATATCTCCACCTTCCTGGCGCATACAATACTGGTGGTTAGGACATTCAACACGGGGTTAAGAAAACATAGTGAAAATATTTCTTTAAGGACCTGAAATTTTCATTATTATTAAATATGGGCAATTCTGGCTCTGGTAATTTTTTACACTTATTTTGAAAATTTTTCTAAGGAAGTACTGTAATATAGTAGAAAGACCACTAGGTACCGGTATTCCTCCAGCTCAGTCCTGGGCATTTTTACTAGTATCACTGTCTCTGTGATCCTGGAAGATAGCAGTTGTTCACTTGACTTTAAATAAAATCATAATGTTGATGACTTCAAATTCATAACTCCAGCTTGAAATTCTCCTTCAGAATCTAGACTTCCATAGCTAGTTTTTTTTTTTTTACTTGAATTTCACTTGATTCTCATAGGAATCTCAGACTTGCCAAGTGTCAACATGAACTGCTGTTTTCCCTCCTGATTCTGTTTTCTACTTTTGCCCAGTCCTCTTCGTCTCGGTAATGACATGACACACTATTTAGTCACTGGATTTAGAAAGCCAAGGGGGTCAAGTCACTTGCCTTACTCACCTCTGCACTCCCATCTCTAATCCATCACGTCCTTTCAGCTTTATGTGTAAAGTTTGTTCTAATATATCACTTATCTCCACCTCCACCACTGTTTCGAGTTCAATCTTGCACTTCTATAATAGTCCCATCAGTAGTCTCCTCATTTCCAATGCTAACCCCCTGTAATTCTTTTCCTAGAGTTGTTAATCTTTGTAAAATGTAAATTGAATAATAACATTCTGTGCTTGAAATATGTGAAGTCTATATATCTCTCAAATATCTATCTATCTATCTATCAATCAGTCAATCATCTATCTGTCCATGTTTGAACTCAGTATCTTCTCCTGGTCACTCTGCTCCTCCTACATTTGATTTTTAACTCTTCCTAGAACTTGCAAAGAATTTTCCACCCTTATGGCTTTTATACAAATCATTCCTTGTGCCTGGAAGTGTTATTTGTTTTCCTGGCAGACTATTCCTCCTATTTTAAGTTTCATATTAAATATCACTTTCTCAAGAGGCCATCCCTGTAGGTTCTGCTGGTTATTTTCTTTCATTTATGTCATTCAAAATGTATTATAATTAGTTTTTGTATCTACTTTTATCTGCCTATTGCATTACACTATAAGCTTTATGATGGCCAGGATATGTTTTCCTTATTCACCCCCAAATCCCCAGGGTTTAATACAATGGCTACCACATATAGATGCTGTGTAATAAATGTGTATTAACTAAAAGACATAGTTGTATATTCCAGTCCTAGTAAATGTGCAGAATTTTTCCCTATACCAAACGGATTCAGAAACAGGGCTTTCTGAGTTATCGGGAAAAATTCTCCTTTCTTAAAATCTATCAATATGACAAGTATGCAAATTTAGTGATCTACTATATGCATCCGACATCCCTTTTTGCCATTTTATTAACTTTGTGACTTTGAAAGTGTCAGAAACATCCTGAGTCATTCTTCACATGTAAAATGAGAATATTTATTTGACCAGCAAACCTCTATTGTGTTATAAATATCTAATGCAATAATGTGCACAAATATGTATTAGGCTAGTGAAATATACACAAATTTGAAGAATTATTGCTCTGGGCTGTTAGATGTCAATTTGACAATGTGAAGTTTTACTGTGTGTACCATTCTTCTATCTCATTTTCCTGCTTCTAATTTTCCTGTAATTTCAGATACCAAATATACAAACTAGAATATACAAGGTAGAACAGTTTGTAAAGTAAAAGTATAGTGTCTCCGACTAAGTATGAGGGAGAGGATACAGTCTATGAGTACATATATGTGTAACAGTGCATATACTTCATTACCATTATGGTCTAGGTAGATGGGTTTGCCTATAGCAGATTTTAAAGATCCAGGGCATATTTTGTCTTTAATCAAGACTGAAGTGAATTTTCATGTATTGCCATCTCGTGGTAACTACTAGAAAAAGCAAAAGTCCCATGACAACTCGCCAACTATTTGAGCCTACTGGTCATATTACTGGTCTCATTACTTTAGAATGAGTCCATTACAGTCTTAAATAATGTCTTGCTTGTCCAAGTTGTGTTTAGCATTTTCTGACTAAAATAGTTGAGTATTATATGAAGAGTCATTCTCTTTAAAAATCTCTAGAGAATGCCAACCAATTTTGCTGATGCAATGGTACATCTGGATAGTGCATTGCTTTATTAACATTGGTAGTGCCTGAGAATTTTATCATTAAAATATAAAGCTAAATGATCTACTTTTTTACACAGAGATGATACTCAGGGTTGAGCATTTTGTTTTGGTTTGTTTGGTTTTTTGCAGTAGAGAGAACATTCGCACCAATATAGCCACATCTTCTCACTTGGTTTTATTTTTTGTTTTGTTTTCAAAGCAAGTGTCTGAGGTCATGAAATGGAGGACAATAACCTATACTAAATATAAAGTAGGAACCATCATTTAGTGAGTATCTCCTTTTTGTCAGCAACTTGACGCAATTTTTTTTCACAGTAATCCTCAGGTAGATACCCATGACAGCAGTTGCAGAGATGATGAACTGGATTCAGAAAAGTTAAGTAACTACTTAAGGTTACACAGCAAATAAATCACACAGATTTATTACTGCCAGGATCTTTTTTGTAACTGAACCATTCTGCCTAAAATCTTGGGAGACATAGCTTTGAGCTGTACCCCCTTCTCTCTCTTTCTCTCTCTCTCTCTCTCTCTCTCTCACACACACACACACACACACACACACACACACACAGATCTCTTTGAATTAGATGTTAATGAATTTTAGCAAAAGCTCTTAACATTTTAATTGGATGATTATCTTGGTGCCGCAGTTCTGGTAGAGGCAACCAGAGCTCCTCCTGGTTCCCTTTCTCTGGCCAGGACAGCACCCATCCACCAACTACTGGAAGTGTTGGCTGCTAATTGCTCATAGATGTATTTCTTAAAATTATCTTTTCATAAAATCCATTTTGCTTGGAAATGTCTGAGAAATTATGCCTCACCCTCTACACCAGTGGCCGTAACAGCCAGTAGCCGACTCATATGGGGATACAAAGCTTGGTCACTTTGCCTCTAGGTGGGACAACTTGGGACAACTCTATAGTACTGATCATGTAGCAGAGGTCCTTGAAGGACCAGGCTGACAACAGACTTGAGCTAAAACTTCATCGTCACTTGGCTTCCGTCCCTTCTCTGCTTCTCTCATTGCATTTGGGTTTCTTTTAAAAGCTCTCTGATGCATACAAATCCCCACTGCAAAATCTCAAGCTGTTCTAGGGGAACTTGATGTAAGACAGAAGCTTATTGCAGTTTCATTACTTATTTTTTAAAATGCATTACAGCAACAGAGTAATAATCATATATGGGCACAATTTTATAAACAGAGTATTTTGCTTGCCCATGGGTCTCTGTTAACCAGAAGATACAGTGTATGAAAGACACTTAAGAAAAACAAAACCATCCCAAATACCATAAAATATTAGAACTGTCTCTTTCGAAAAGTACAAAAAAATATAAAGGAATATACAATACTACTAAGTGCAATAAACAGAACAAACTATAGTATATGACAAAGAGAAAAGAAAACAGCTTTTGAAAGAATGTATTACAAGAGCATATCTAAACATAGCTAAATAAACTCTGCAAACAAAATACTATTTTCTCCTTAATTTTGCTCCTGAGACGGCAGAACCAATCTTTTATAGAACAAACAAATCTCCTTTTTTTTTTCCAAGAAATAGAAAATCAGGTGTTTCACCAGGATTGTAAAGTTACTCGATAACAAATTTAACATTATTCATTAATTATTTCACACGGGCACTATTTTCTTAAGGCATCAGGAAAAAAAAGAAACATTAAGGAAAGTAGAGTAGTGAAGGAGAAAATGACTACACTGTTCTATATCAATCATTTGTGTGCCTTCCTTAATATATTCTGAACTTATCACTAATATGAGCACCATCAGTGGAAAGGTAGAATGCTTCATTTCTTTAAGCCCTCTAATTTTTGTTCAAATTGTCATAAACTTCTACCTAGAAAGGAATCATAAACTTGCGTGTCTTCACAGTCTTTCAACCTGTGTAGTAAACTCTTTAGCTTCTCTTAGAGCAATACTTCCTTAATAATCCATTCTTTTGTCCTAGTCCTGCTCCCCCCCCGCCCCAAAGTAATGTCCAATGATTCGTTCAGATTGCTTGAATAAGAAACTAATAGAAATGAAGCTCAGGAATTTGCATATTAAAGCCATTTTAAGCAAGGATCTTCAAATTGTACATGTTCCTTTGGGATCACAAATAATTACTTATAAGTACATGGACACATAACTATATGGAAATCATTTTCTAGAACCTCAAATTCTATGTGAACTCTTTTCTAAGACTGATTCCCAGCATCCTGGTTTTTCCTTTCTTTTTTTTTTTTGAGACAGAGTCTCACTCTGTTGCCCAGGCTAGAGCAGAGTGGCGTGATGTTGGCTCACTGCAACCTTCGCCTACCAGATTCAAGCAATTCTCCTGTCTCAGCCTCCCACCTAGCTATGATTACAGGCATGCACTACCACACTCGGCTAATTTTTGTATTTTTAGTGGAGAAGGGGTTTCCCTACATTGGCCAAGCTGGGCTCAAACTCCTGACCTCAAGTAATCTGCCCACTTTGGTCTCCCAAAGTGCTGGGATTACAGGAGTGAGCCACCATGCCTGGCCCTGGTTTTTCCTTTCTAACTTCTGTTTTCATCATCACACTTTTCCTAACTTACTAAAGAGGAGCAAATTACTGCTCAAGGTATAACATTTGGTATACCAACCAAGGGGCAATTTGAAAATGCATAGCTCCCACTGGGAGAGTCTGGCAAGGGAACCAAAGAGAGTTTTGATAAGTGTTATTGAAAGTGGCTGTGCCTTTTTTCTCACTAAATCAAAAATATCTCAGTGAAGGACCCCCTGCTTCTGCTAGGTGGTCTCTTTCCTATCTGTCCATCTATCGATTGATCAATTATTCTCCTGTTCTACAATTCTGTCATTCTGTGATTCTATCTAGAATTCAGAAGAAGAATGGATAATTGAGGTAGACTTTTCTGACCAATAGTAAGCCTGATTTGGCAGACTGGTTTGATAATGGGGACTGGCTTTTTACCATTTACTATAAATTGAATAATCTAAACCTGTGGTTACGAGCTTTTGACAAATATATATTTACAGCGCATTTCTATCTTAGTCAGCTCAGGTTGCTCTAACAAAATACCACAGGCCAGTTAGCTAATAAACAACAACAGTTTATTTCTCACAGTTCTAGAGGCTGGAAGTCCAAGAACAGGGTGCTATCATGAGATCTGGTGACGGCGCCTTCCTGGATTGCAGAAGGCCACCTTCTTTCTGTGTCCTCTCATGGTAAAGAGGGAGCTCCAGGCTCTTTCTCTTCTCATAAGGACATCGATGCCATCATGGGGCCCCCACTCTCATAATGGCATCTAAACCTAATACCCTGCAAGGGCCCCACATCTGAAAACCATCACATTTGGGGGTAGGACTTCAACATATGAATTTAAGGCAGACATAAACATTTGATCTGTAATGATATATCATATACAACAGGCTGGAGATAATAGTCTTTGTAGCCATTTAAATTTATAAAAATAATTTGAGCTATCAATTTTATATGAAGGTATATATTCATTTTCAAAATTTGGGGACATACATGAAGAAGAAAATTGAAGTGCATTGCTCAAAAATTTTCAAATTATTTCTCTTCTATAAATTCCAAAGCAAACAACACAATCTGGCAAGTGGGGAGGAGAGGAAGCCTGTAAAGGTCCCACTCATATTCCCTTTCAATCTTAGTCAACTACCTTTCACCCCAAGAGTAGTGCCAGGAGGAGGGGAGAGATTACCAGTATTGAGGCAGACACAGAGGAAAGACGTGGAGCATATTGTGGTAACATTGTAATATGACTGTGTACAGAGCAATAGGTGTGTGGCTGCGTATGTCTATATGCATGCATCAAGGTAAAAAGAGAAAAAGGAAATATCAGACAGAGCTTGATAGTGCAAAACAGGAAAGTGGGAGATAATCTTAGAGTAGGATGTTCATTCTAGAGACTGGTTCACTCAATTAAAATTTTTTTCATTTCATTTTTTTCCAACTATATGATCCCAATTTGGGAAACTTCTAGGTGGCATTTACTAGTTGTTAAAGGGGATTGTTGATAATTTTGATAATGCAAAAATATAATCTATAGGAGCTCAGTTTTTGGTAGACAAGCATATATCTCTACTTGAATTACATAAATTAGTTTACAAATAAAGGAGTTAACTATATAATTAAGTTGATTTTTTTAAAGTACCTCTTAAAAACTTTTCTCTTCCCTAGAGTATTTTCAGTAGTTCCATCAAAATATCATGGAGAAAAATGCGAAAAAAAAAAAGGTGTTTATGCATTCAATACAAAAAATCATGTTTAGCATTTGCTGCTTTTGTGATAGTCTCCTAGGATCACATTTCACTGCGGTCTTGAAAAATTCTCCCAATTCAAGCCCATATTTTAAAATATGCAAAATGCACAGGTATATAGAGCTTCGTCCAGAGAAAAGAAGACTGTTTACCTGACTGGCATTTAAAATGGTTATCAAAGACTTCTCAACAACTTTACTTGTAGCAGACAAATCGTGAATGTCCTGGCAGAGACAGTGACAACCCTAGCTGACATGAAAAACAAGATGCATTCAGTGTTTAATAGCTGTGGTGAATTTTTTTTAAAATGTGAACTGCATGTTTCCTAAAATTCCCCTTTAGTCTTCTGTTCTCAAAAGCCAGCTCTCTCATTATTATTCCACATTAGTTCCATTTGCTGGTTTGATGACTAAAGGCCTGGTGGACAGATGCAAATTCTGCTTTCTGATGTTAATTTCACATCAGATGTTGTGAGTCTGTCATTCGCCAAAAGCTTACAGGAGTCTCACAATCATTTTGAGAAGTACTGCACAAATCTATGCAATACAACATACTTACACAAATGGATTTGTTAATTCTGAAAGTGAACATTCACCCAACTAAAAGGTAAAAAGACCACAATTCCTGTGTAAAGAGTTGTGCTCTTTCCTGGACAAGAGATGTTGCTATGCATAAAATGTTACCTGTTTCCTCCTAAATTACACCCAGACTGACATACCTTGCTACAAGTGAAGCACAGAAAGGGATGCAGGACCCCATACTTGAATCAGTAAGTGATTATCATGAAATTAGTTGATGACTCCGGTATGAGTAAAGGATGAGTTAAAAAATAGATGTGTTGCTTAAGAAGTGTGGAATTAATTGCGGTAAAAGAGATTTTCAAATTTGAAAAATAGGAGTTCAGTGTAATATCAAAAGAATTCCTAAAATTAGTATTCAGAACCATAGCAGGTAAATATAAGGATAGGAAGAGACTTAGAAGTAAAGCTATCTAGCCTCTGAAGACTGAGCAATTACATTTGCAAAGACTGCATTTTTATGGATATGAAGAAATAGTCTATGTGGATTAGGTACCAAAGAATGTCTGGTTTTGAAATACAGAGAAATAGATCCAGATATTTAGTTTAATAAGTCCCTTTTATTCTAAAATATGGAATTTCAATTATTTTAATTTATGGTTTGAAGAATCAGATCTAAATGTAATTTTCAGACACTGCACTATGATTGTGCATAAACAAAGATTAAATTCAGGAGATACATACATACTTTGTAATACAGTGCTTGGCAAATGGTACTTGCTTTATAAATGTGTTGAATGCATATACAACATCTTTGAGAGACTGTACGGAATAAGACAAAATTTCCCTTTAGATCCTCATTACACTTTCAAATATACTTAATGGTCTAACTAGTGCTTTATTGGCAATGCCTTTCGAATTTCCTTTGAAGATTTTCATTCTAGCCTTAGCAAATGCATCTCACATGGTCAAGTGAGAGATTGAGCTACATGAGATGTGGGTATCCAGGGAGAAGTAGATATGCAAAAAAAAAGGGATGGTACGGGCAGAGAAGGGGCAGATACTCTCACCTACCTAACCCAGTTTCTCATAACTTGGGCTTCTTATAATTCTGGATGGAATTGCTGGAATAAACCCTCAGCTTTTAAAGTCATATGTTCTCAAGGTCCTTCCAATACAAAAATCTCTTAAATCGTAGTGCATTTTGATATTAAAGGAGAAGACGTATGGCTAGAGAGAATAGCTCAAAGTAGTAGTGTGTCCAAAAGTTTGGAGCCTATTTCATTCTCCTCACATATTTTTCTGCCTAATTTCATCCTTTCTTCTGACCAGAAAAAAAAAAGGTTAAGTGATATGGAGTCATAAAAGTAATCTGAAAAACTGGACAGCTTAGATAGCCAATATTTGGTTAGGCAGATTCGTCTTAACCCGAGCTTTGTTATGGCAGACATTATTGTTTACATGACTAATTCCCAGACTTTTTTTTCCTTGCTGTCGTCTGCTAGAGTGGATGAAAGAGCCTGTTTCTCAGCTTCCCTTCAAGGTAGGGGAGGTGATACTGTGCTATTGTTCTTATGGGCCAGTGAGATGTTAGTTAAATTGCTAATAAAATCTAGAAAAACTCTTGCTTTCTGATAAAAGGGACAATTCTTTTTGAATAAATTAATGGGTAGATGAATGACTACTTAGATTTCATAATCATAGCTAAGGAAAACATTTGTTTGCCAAGATTTAACTTTCCCATTTTGAATTGATTTACATCAACCTGCCCATATAAAACATTGCTAGGTAATGCATAGCATAGTACCTTTCACCAAGAAGCACTTAGATACAAGTGAAAGAATAATTGAGAAGTATTTGAAACAAGAGATTCCTATGGATTAAAGCAGAACATACTGGAACTTTGTGTGTTGGGGGGGATATATATTGGTGTATGTACTTATATTTAATGTATAACTATATTTGCAAATGAGACTACACCCATATAGTGTCCTACCATAGTGGTTCCTCAAGTGTAAACTTTGCAAAGCTTCTATTTATCCCTTCTATTGAAACTACTTGCAGCCAGGGGCAGTGACTCATGCCTGTAATCCCAGCACTTTGGGAGACCAGAGCGGGTGGATCACCAAAGGTAAGGATTTGGAGACCAGCCTGGCCAATACGGCAAAATCCTCTACTAAAAAAAAAAAAAAAAATACAGAAATTAGCCTGGCATGGTGGCACAGGCCTGTAGTCCCAGCTACTTGGGAGGCTGAAGTAGAAGAATTGCTTGAACACGGGAGGTGGAGGTTGCAGTGAGCTGAGATCGGGCCATTGCACTCCAACCTGGGTGACAGAGCGAGACTCCATCTCAAAAAACAAAAACAAACAAACAGACAAAAACAAGTATTTGCATATTGCATGGTTCTGTATTGAGCTTTTTTATCCCATAGGAGAGGAATTTTGACAATTCATAGTGCACTTAGTCAGGTTAGTATTCATTACCTCCATCTATTCTTCCTCTTTGGAGTGACATGTATGTTCCAAAACACTTACATAATGTTATTTCAGTGGAAGGAGGGGGAAGTTATATAGTTCTTAGCCACTGTTATTTATCCAGATTCTACAGATTCATCTGTAAATCTTTTAATTATCTGGATGTACAATTTTTCCTATATTTTACTAAATAATTTAATCATCATCACTCCTCATTGTTCTCAAGCCCCAATAACTTTCATATACTTTCTTCTTCCTCTCTCCCCTGCCCTTGCCCATGGAGTCTTTATTTACTTAGGAGAGGGAAAAACTCAAAGTAATTAGATTCTCACAAATCTTTCCTTCATACACCTGGACCATGCATTTAAACTTCAAAGGTGAGAATCTGATGCTTTGTACTCCAGCTTCACAGTGAGCTATGAGGACTCCTCCTGCGGCAGTGGGGGGGCTTATTTAACACAGTTCTGTGGTGGAAGATAATGTGGTATGGTGAAGGTGTCAGGGAGTTCTTTAATACTTGACAATGTAATTCCACAGTTGACCCAGTAATGTTTGCTGAAAGAATCATTTATTTTTCAGCTTATATTCTTTGTTATCAATTCATTTTTTATTTTTTGAACATTATTTTATTTCATGCCTGACACAGTGCTGGGTATTTATGAACAGAGTGCTGTAGAAGACAGACAAGGACTCTGCCCTAGTAGAACTTACATTATATTGGGGGAGCTAGGTTGCTAACAGTTAAAGAAATAGAAAAAGAAGATGATTATAGATTGTGAAACATGATATAAAGGAAACAAACAGGATGAAGGGCTAAAAGGGTGTATCTTGTGGGGTGTGTATTGTGGGGTTGCTTTGGATAGAGTGGTCAGGCCCCTCTGCTTTCTGGTCTCCACATAACCATACATCTGTTCCATTTAGCTTTTGCCCCTTTGTCACGGACTACCCAGGCACACTTGGACAGGTTTCCAATAATTCTGTCTCCGTCTCGCCTGCAAGTTTTGCTTGCTCATTGACACCTCCTCACACCACTCCAGTTTATGTACAGTTGTCCATTCTTTGAAAGTTTAAAAATACATTTATATAACTGTTTAATGTCTTAGAAAATACCTCTTTGTCACTGATCTAGTTTTCTTGATGTGCAATTTATCTCATCATCATTCTGTAGACTTTTTTTTTTTTTTTTAATCACATAGGAATTCATTCAGGGACATTTAAAACAGGTATATCTATTTATGCGAATTTATTTTGTTCTGTTTCTTATTTTGGTCCAAATTAGTATTCTCATTTCCAAGCACAAACTGCTTCTACCCAGTAACTAAGAAATAAGCTTCTGTACAATAACCATAAATTATCAGGTGCATATTATATGGTAGGAATTGTGTTCACTGATTTACATAAAATGTCTCATTTTATGCATATAATAACCTTATGAGAGAGGTAGACCCAAGCTCAGAAAGGTTATTTTCTTGAATTGTCTGTATGCTAGTTTACAGTGGAATGTGCTTAGAAAGCAGTGAGCCTCTAGAATGAGCACTTTTTAAAGCATTTTTCAGCCTCTGCAAATAAGCTTATTTTTTCATGCAAGCAAATTTCCCTTGTCAGTCAGCTATGTATGTTAATTATGAATGTTAATAAGGACAACTGATTATTGAGATTAATAAACAATGTAATCCTAAAAGGCCCAGCTACTATATTTTTTTATATCCATGGAATATTCTAAATGCAAAAGCAAAAAAAAAATTTTAAGACAAAATTTTCATTTCTATGTTGTCATTAAACTACTTAAATTTTAGTGAAGACTTTCTTTTGAAATTAAATGTATTGGACAGAAGACTATTTCCCTAAAATCTCAATGGCTAAAAAGTAAAAATTTGAAAGCTTTAGGTTTTCAGTGATAAAAGTGATTTGTTGAATTATATGGCAATAATTATACTTATAAATCCTACTATGAGATCAGTCAGCCATGTGCTGCCCTTTAAAAGAAACCAAAACTGCTGACAGATGTCTGCGAGCTATCAGGCAATAAGATTTTTATCAAATTATGACCTTTTGTTTTTGGCCCTGAAACTGGTTGCAGATTCACCCTTAAGTAATGCACAGGTAATATTCAAGCAATAGTTAGTCTCATAACGTACCACAGTTCTCCCTAAGAATGTTGTGGGGTGACAAAAGAAATGTCTTTTTTGCTGTCATTTAGAGCAAAAGAAATCAGTGTAAACATTAATATTTTATGAATGAGCCTAGCTAACCCAATTACATTAAAAGTAAACCAGTAAAAATTAGCAATTATAGAGAAACTATAGTTGGGATGAGTGGCTGTTAGTATTAACAATAAAGCTTGAAAAGCCTTCAACTAACTTTGCATTTATATGACATAAATAATCCTTGGTCAGTTTTAATATCAAATAATTATGATCAAATTTTATTCAAATGGTATACCAAGAATTATGCATTTTATCATCAAAATGACAAAAGAAACAAAAGAAATGCAGAGAGATGTTTACCACATGTCAGTGAAGAACAAAAGTATCAGACTATAAGCATATTTATTTCATATGACATGTGGTTGGCAAACTGGCTCTGGTATGCCAACTCTTTGTTAATGGTCCATGATGAGATAAGTATATAAATTGAAAGTAAACACTTAAGACTAGGTACTATAAATACATGTATAGTAAAGACCACAGTTAGAATAGCATGGACCTAAATGGTATTGGGATAATGAGTCAAGATTTATGTCAAAACCCCCAAATGTTTTAAGATATGTACTTATCATCTATGGGGCTTAAATTTGAGTCATCCACTTGTGATTGCTTCTTTATAATCTCAGATTGGGGTAATCTATATATGGAGGCTTTGGTGATGCCTTTCATTGATCTTCATAAAAGCACATTTGAGGAAAAGACAAGCAGGCTCTATTAATCAGAGTAAGAACAGTTGGGCATGGAAAACTGTCACTGCAAGTTTGGACTACACAGATGATGAAAATACAATCAGCCAGAACAGGTTTCTAAGCTGAGTTAAAATGAGAGAGGAGTGATAGGGCTGACCTATCTCCAACACCCTTGTCCCTGCTTCCCTTTCATCAAAGTTTGCCATGTAACAAAGTTCAAGCCAATCAGGCATAAACAAAAGTCTGCTAGGGTGTTTCTGGAAGAGCTTCTGCTTCTCCAGCAAAAGGTAGACAGAAGAAAGAGATAAACTGTCAGTTCATTTTATTCCATGATCAAGTAGAAAACATTTAAAAGATTAAAGACCATGAAGCGTTTTAGATAACTTTTTAAATCACTGTTGCATTTTCTGTTCTCAATGAGTTTGTACGTGTATGAAGAGTACGTGTGTGCTGGTGGTGGCTGAATTTAACAGCATGCAGTTGTGATGCTTAGAGGTGATGCAAGAGGCATGGTAGATAGAGAGGCTTTCAACCACAACTTGGACTAGGTCAAATCATCTTTTTCCTATTGTTTACATTTTAATGTAAAAATTAAGCACATCTACTTGACTACTGGGTACTTGCTGCACTAAAATACGTAATTTTACATCTTACGGAAGTGACAATGGCAGAGAATTGCAAGACTCTTTGCTTTATCGAATTTAAACTTAGATGTATAAAGAATGAAGTAAGAGTTGAGGAAGGACGGATGAAAAAGGATGTAGAACTAGAGACAGCCTCCAGCAATGCTTGCACCCTGGATAGAGAATATCTGTGGGTGGAGCAGATTTTACATGTGCCTTCATTATGTTTCTTCATGGTGTTCATATATAGGATTGGTGGCCAGCAGAGGCAGGCAGTGAGAAAAAGGACTGCTTATAAGATAGGAAGCTATGTCTAAAGATCCCCTGGGATACCTTGAAAATCCCATTATTCTTTCTGCCATGTCAAGTTAGGGGCCTCTATTTTGTACCATTCCTTTAACCAAGAAGTATGACTTCCCTTTTCTCTGCTCATTACATCATGTTCAGTTGACTTATTTCTGTCTGTTAGTACTAGGCAGAGCAGGACACAAAGTGAAAATATAAAAATCACATTTTTCATGTTAGATATTCCATTGTTATATCTATTCACACTTACTGCGTTTCTTTCTTCTCAGATGTTCTCTGTTAAGCTATGTTCTGACTATTGCTAATTTAATACTTTTCAAGCATTATTTATGTCTTGTTATAAAATTATTTCTAAATTTATTTGGAAAACATAAACTGTGCTAAGTAAAATTACCCAGAAGTCTTGTTTACTTTTGGATGGTACATAAAAACTGTATATTTAATAAAACTGAAAACTAAACCAATCAGGAGTGACTTTAACTTAGAGACAACACAAATTTGTAATAAAATCCACTCAAGGCCCAAAATGACCCCAGGTTGGTTTGGCATGAGTTTAAACTAGGTAAGGTTGAAGGTCATGTCGCATCTAGCCCACCAATGTGAGAACTTTCAGATTCAACCTGAGTTGTTGATTATTGAAAATATTCTTTAGGTATAAGAAAAATCTAATCCTGGATCCACTATCAGAGCCTATACTGCAAAGAAATCATTTACGATTTGTAGTTAATTATAAAAATATGTGCCTAGGTGGCTCAACTCCAAGTATACATTCTTTTTTTTTTACTTGATGATTATTCTGTGTCACTGCAGCGCACGTTGCTTTCCTGAATGCTACCTTGTTTTTACAGCACTAACTGGTCACTTAAAAGAAGAATGAATACTGACTACAAAGAAAAAGTTTGTTGGTAATTAAATTAGATGGACAGTATTATCTATTTATAGCTTATTGAATTTATTTTGGAAATATTTGGATACTAAATACTATTCCAAGGATTATAACAGGACTATATGTCTGAGTTATTTTGGTGATCAACTGTCCTTTTGCACTGAAATACCACAGCCATTAGTTATTAACTCATAGATCACTGTGGCAACATATGAACAAAGAGGGTTAGAACAAAAAAATTTCCACTCTGCTCTGGATAAATTCCCTAAATGCCATGAAATATGCAGAAATATCAGGCTTGCTGCATTCTTCCTCAATATGTGTATAAAACACATAAACTCAAGCACACACCACTGGGTAAGTTCCCAATTTCCCTCTGAATTACTCCCCAGTTGCAGGAAATATAGGTATTATAATTTCTAGTGGTTTTAAAACACACATTGTCATATTTAGTAAAACAGTACTTTGTCATTAAATGGGAAGGAGGGATGAAAGATGCAGAATATTATCTATCTGTATAATTTTGCATACACTCATACTATTTATCTAAAGGTTTTTATATAAAATTGACAGTCTTTTCCAGAATAACTGCTAACGCAGAATGGCTTAGTAATAGCTGAACTATTCTTACACCATTTACATGTTTTTCTTAAAAAAAAATATTAAATATAAACTGTTAAATTCCAGACAAATGAAACCATTTATTTTCCACTCATAATGTTCCTTATGATTTCAAATTAAATTTAAATGTAAATGTAGTTGACAAATATCAGTTGGCTTAATGTTGCAAATAAACCTAGACTCCCAAATACATGTAAATATTTTTGGACAGTTATTGTCCGCAAGAAAGCCTCCTGTAGCTGTACATTTATCTAAGCACATTTATGTCTATTCTATTGAGAGCACTGTCTATCAGATTCATTTTATTTCACCTCTTATCTAGTGCCACCTTTGCTGATTCTCTAATAAGCAACCCAGTTTAGAAGAAACAGAAAGAAATGAAGACAGGAGAGACCATTGTGTAGAGAAAAGTGTTTTTGACGTCATGGAGCAGTTCTTTGTGGAAGAGGGATTGCTCCTGTGAGAAAAGAGGTGGCTACAAACAGATGGTCTTTGCTAAGTTAAACTGACAGGACTACAGGTAACTGGTTTCTTCTATAAAAGAGGCTGAGGTTTCAGCACTACAGGGCCTAATTATTCCTGACATATTGCCCATTTCATACGCTCACAATATTATGGCCAAACAGAAAAAAAATTATACCAACTGATAGCATAAAGCTCAATGGTAACAATGCAGGCTATAAAAAAACATTACCGGAGAACTGGATCTTTTAGATCACAGGTCCAGCTTTTCTAATTTGGCAAATGGTGAAAAACAAATACTATTGCAACAAATTTCTATGGGCTAGATGATTTTGGTGTTGTGTTATATACTTAAATTTTGTGTTACTAAATATTTCCAAAAGTAGGGAAGTGATTAGAGTTTGGCAATATTTTCATTATTTGGGTATCGTACTTTTATAGTGATTGTATATTGCAGAGTGGGTCATCTTCGCTTGCAAAAGAAATGTTCATACATCGAAGAAAATTGTATAAGTTTTCTGCTAAATGACAGTAACAATTGAGCTTTTATTTACACATTATATATAATAAACTATATATTATTTGCATGCTATATATAGTAAACGTGTCTAGGAAGACTTTCAGAAGGATATATTTTCAGAATATGTTTCTTTCTGATAAAAATCATTAAAATGTTCTTGTAAGGAAATTCAGCTTTAAATACTGGGTATTATAAATCAGAAATATTACTTTAATATTTTTCAAAACACTGGATGTGCTACAAAACAAATTTAGTTGTATGCGCATGTGTGCTCTATTTATGATATTTGTTATCAGCGTATTTTCCTGCATGTGAATCAGCCTCATTACTCTATAGACATTCAAAAGCAATATAGACTTAAAGATCATCTTGAAAATCACTTTTTGATTCACTCTATTCACTCAAGAAATTTCTTGTTTTTATTTCTTGTTAGCAAGTTCTAGCTTTGGGATAAAACACCCACATCCAGATGTTTCTTCAGTACAAGAGTGCTGAACCAGTACCACATTATTTTTTGTTCAACCACCTGTTTATTAGCATCTGTTTCTAATTTTGTATATGCAGTTTTCCACATTGATTACCCTCACTTTCATTATTTCACAAACTACATAATATAGCAACCATTAAACTCCTACATTCCAATTTCCTAGATTGGTTTATTATAAAAATATAGCACAGTGTTTGCAAAACTCTGGTATCTCCTGTCTAAAGAAAGATAATTCAGTCAAATAAGATCCTTTTATTCTCAAAATACCCTAGTTAGGTATATTTAGATTCAATGACATTTTAAAAATAAGCTAATTTGGGTTAATAAAAATAAGTACCTATATTTCCTCTGTTTCTTCTGTGTAAATGCATTTGAAAATATATACAAACACTTAAATATATCTACTTGAGTTTATATGTACAAATAAAGTATGAACATATATATGTTCATAAAGTGTATATATATACTTTATATATATTTTATATATATGTTCATAAAGTGTGTATATATATACACACACACTTTATGAAGTTAGATATAACAATTTTGGCCAAATATATATATATATATATCTTTTTTAACTTAAAATTTACCTTGATCATTTCTCCATAATTAAGACATATAAAATACCTACTTACAGGAACAAACTTATGGTTTTTATTACTTATTATAAAACTTCATTGTTTGTTAGGTTAATTTGATACTAGCAGAAGTACTATAAATACTCAGCAAACTGCAGTGCTAAGTACTAAGCTATACTGTAACACATCAATGTACAATGGAAAGCAAATATAGCTTCCA
>NW_012104098.1:138366-140329 GCF_000951045.1 Mandrillus leucophaeus
GGCCTCCCAAAGTGCTGGGATTACAGGCTTGAGCCACTGCGCCCGGCCCGAGAATTGTTTTTAAGAGTGTTATTCCAAATATAATTCTTGAAATAATCTTAATTAATTTTTTAATAATTGTTCTATATCAGCATTCCAGAAGTGAGGATTTTTCCCCAATTATAACTGAATATAGATATACCACAAATAGAATTTAAAAAAAAAAAAAAAGCTTAGCATAAAATTCTGGCTCCAGAGATAGGTTAATAAAGTTTGGAAAAGCCAGTGTAATTTTAAAAAATTGATAGCACATATTTTTTGCTGAAGAACTATTTTTAGATACATATATAAAAAACACACACACATATTCAATAAATTCCACTAGAGATTCTTAAGGGCTCTAGTGGAATTTGCTCTAGAGTGAGCATGCATGGAAAACTTTAAAAGAAATTGACCATCACTGTACTTCTATTGTTATATGAAATACTTGAATAAAGACTCAGGGGAAGATTATCTTACTGAGCTCCCAAGAGAAAATAATATACAACTGTACATTCTTTGGAATCCAAGGAACAGGAAAGGAATCTTTTTGTTAGCTTACCTTTAAAAATTCACAGAATTATAGGGTTATTCCACTTTCTTTGTGCATAGACAGAGCAGCCATTTGCTAAAATAAACCTTTGAAAGACCACTTAGTAGCCTACTGGGAAAACTACAGTTACAGGATAGAGTGAACAGATAAGAGGGACATATTAATATCTGTTTGGAGGATTTTTTTTTTCATTGTAAGTTTTATGATATTCTAAAGGTGTATCCTGTAGTTTTCAAACCTGGTATTTATTTTTATGGATGACTATCTATAGCACCTCTAACTAGCAATAATATATATTTTTTTAAACAACTTTCTTTCCTTGACAGTATCTTAACATTTATCTACTTAGATATTGTTCATTTGGATCCATTTTACCCCATAGTTTTTTGTCAGGAAATGGTGGTAAATGTTATATTTGAAGACACTGTCATCAACAAAATCCTTTAATAAACCTGTATTTAATCTGAAGGTATCCATAGATTAAAAGATGAATTTATCAGTGGAATACAAATTAGTATATTACAATAGCTCCTTGGCAAAGTATAATTTTATTTGTAAGCAGTAAAAATGTTTTTATTATGGGATATTCCAAGGAAATCACAACATATAAAATGGCTAACACATTAATTCTCACTGCTGTTTGCCTCCCATCCCCCATAACCAAACACCACTGCCTCATATGACAAAGTATTCTCATCTGCACCTTTATACATAAAGAAACTTAGCTACTGAAGGATTCAAAATTTTATTCAAGGCCATCAAATTACAACAAAAAGGAAGAAGAATTTTACACTGATTATAATGATTTATCAGTTTTTTTCTCCTTGCTGTTCTGAGCAGGAACTGTTTTCTTGCTTTTTAATGTATTAAACTAAAAGTAGTCTGAAATACCTGATTTTTTTAAAAGCATATATATTGTTTTATCAACCTAACCTCTATCTCCCCTTCTTTTGACATTGTTCTTTTTTGTTTTGGCTTTGAGATGTCTTCCCATGTCCCATTGGGTAAAATCTTGGAGGACTGTCAATCAAGATACCCCAATCTCCAGTAGCCAAGAGGAAGTGCTCTGCTAATCAGATGTTCTTTTCTTTAATTCAAATCTTGAATGGAATAACACCTGGACAGAAAGTGGCTAGAGCCATCTCATCTTTGACAGTACTCAAAAGACCACATTCATCGATCCAATTCCTTTTATTCCCAGAACTTCTCTGATTCATATATATATATATATATATATATATTCATATATATATTCATATATATATATATATATTTCTTTATTCCTGGTTCCTCAGTTTAACCTTCTTTCGAATTCTGCAAACTGCATCATATCCTTCTAATCTATTTCTTTCTTAGCACAGATAGCAGAGTCAAGTTTCTGTTGACTGCAAC
>NW_012104098.1:141109-152350 GCF_000951045.1 Mandrillus leucophaeus
ATTCATTGTTCTTAAGGAACTTTATAATACTTGATGCACCAGTATCAGTTGCAAATCAGCATCTTCAAACCTTATTCTTAAACTAGTATCATGAAATTATTCAATTCTACGGAAAAAGATAAAATTTGTCTTACTACATAGGAGTAGAACTAATTTGATGGTATACTCTGTTAGTGCAAGGAGCCAAAGTTCTTTAAAAGCAAAGAAAAGTTGCTGAGAAAATATGCTCAAATTTAAACTTTAAAAGAGTTTAATGAGAATTTCTTAGAAATCATCTTGCAAGTTTGTGAAAAGTAGTGACAATGACTAGAGCCAAAGGCCCTCAGTAAATGTTTTCTTTGATGTTATAATATATATAAAATATTTATTGATATGCTAGCATCTGTACAAGGGGAATATAAACAACTCAGCAAAGTACAACAAAACAACAAAATATATTTTGTAAATTAGAGAAATGAACACTGAAAAAGGAGAGCTCTGACATTCTAAGCACCCATAAACTATCTATCTCAATGTAACAGAATCAAAAATTGATGCTTCACATTTTTGCCATGATAATTAAGGTCCAATGTAACTAAGGTGGTGGCCTGAAGTAAAAGTGGCCAGACCTGTACCCCAGAATTTTCTGAGGTATAGAAAATTATCTCCTTTCCTGAAAGTTGTTATAATCTTAGAAAAAGCTCATGGACTCTAGTTTCCAAGGTTAAGGAGTCACAAAATGTTGTAATCCTGTGAGGTGGTCTTGGATGTAAAGGCACAATGGCAATTTTCTGAGCCTAGACACCCTTCAGCAAATCCCACACCGATTCCTATTTATCCATCCCAGTGCTGTACGGCAGCCTGCCCAGAATGCTGGATAATGATATTGGGACTAGAGTTAAGAAGTTCTAAGGATGAAGGTGGTATGAGTTTATAATTTCGAACACCATGAAGAAATGGTTAGAGTTATATCAAGGTTATTTCCTAGAGAATGAAACGGGCTCTTCCAGTTGGCATAGGTAGATTATTTGAAGTGTGCAGACAATAAGACCAAAGAGGGTACAGTAACATGTCATGTAATCAAATTCACTGTTTCAAGCTACAGGACATAATCATGAGCTTATACTGCAGCACTTCTATTTCATACATCCAATTGACCTGAAATTGATCAGTACTTGCAATATCCTAAAGATAGGTAGTCTGAATAGCATAAATAAAAGGCTTATTTGATGATAACCTTGTTTCCTAAATAACAAGGTTTTATTATCTTCTCTGAATGAAAGTGATTTTCCTTTTTATGTATATACAACACAGCAAGGGACACAAATGCAACAGAAACTTTGTAAGCCATTGAACTTCAAGGGATGCTTTCAGAAAATGAGGTTATGATGACCTTCAGAAGGTTTTAGTATCTATCCGATTGTCTGCAGGAGCAAGCTAATCAGTAGATGAAGATCTTGTATTTACGCGAGACACTAGGTAGAACTGCAGCAATGAAATTAAATATATATATTTAATTTTGTTTTAATTTTTATATGTGTGCATATATGTGTACACACATACGTGTGTGTGTATCCGTCTCCCACAAAACGCATTTTTTTTAGTGACAGAAAAGTCATTTGAATTGATAATTTTGCTAATTGAATCTCTCTGAAAGAACAATATAATGCATGTGGAGTCAAGTGGTATAAAATTTATATTATTTATGTGGCTTCATCTGAATTTTAGCATTCTGTAACACTTTTAGATCAAAGAAAAGTCTTTGATGAACTCACACCAGAGATATCAGGTTACTGGCGAGCTAAGTCCTACTGAGTGGGCAGGCCTCCAAATAGTTCAATCATGTATTTTTCACTGTATTGCTGGCAGAAATTATGCCATTTTCCCTTTTTATCCCCAGGATAATTAACTTGTTCATCACCAAGTTCACTGGCTTAATAAAAATACAGTCTAGGCTCTAACCCTTTAAGGATACTTTCCAGGTAAATGAGACCAAATTTAACAGAAAGTTTAAACAAAATTAACAAGTCAGTGTAATGAGGCTCCCAATCATCTTAGATAACTTTCTAATGTTGTATATATGTCTTTAAGAAGAGAATATTTATGACCATACTATCTGCCAGACAAAAGCAGTTTCTATTCAATAGCTGTTCGTCTTACACTCAAGGGAAGGCAGCATTTCTCTCTAAAAAAAAATGGAGAGAATATCAATGGGACTAATCTCTTCAAAGTGCTCGGAGCTCAAAGCAATTGCCTGCAGTTGTAAAGAGTCCCCACCCTCATTATCTCAGGAAAAGAAAAATGACCAAAATGTAAAGTACTGGCTGGCTTTTGGGACAGAAATGCTCAAAAGAAAGTTAAAATAAACACTAACCAACTCACTTTTAAGCTCAACACTTTGAATTTCAATTTACTTCCTTTGAATAAATGAGTCAAATTATGATTGTGTTCCTTTTTAACACAAAATAGAGAGTTAAAGTGGTACAAAATTAAACTATATTTGTTAGTAACAAATAGATACATTAATTTACATCTCAGATACTATTATAGTCCAAGAAATAATGACTTTTTCAATTTAATTATCAATACTCCAGGATTATCAAATTATGAGTTACACGATATAACAAGCTCTTTTCTGGGCATCTTATTTCATATGATAATGTTTTAACCTACAAAAGAAAGATGGTGTTTCTGGAAACCATTAATAGAAAACATTGGGATACATCATACACAATCATAATGACTTAGTTTTGTAAACTACATAGAACATTTAATTCAATGTTTAATTGTAGTATCCCATAGACAAAATCCTGCTGGTGAAATAGCTGAGTTTGAAGTAACAACACTTGCTCAGGCTGCCTTGTCACAGTTTTCCACCAGTAAGTAAAATAGTACCACATCCTTTGGAAGTTCTCAGATACTGAGTCTGGAACCTGGGGGTTTTGTTCCCCTTTGCTCTCAGGTAATCCATTCATCGTTATCTTAATTTCCTTATTCATTCCACTCTAATCACGTGTACCTCTGCAACATTTTTTTAACTAAAGGTCTGCCTCCCGGAACTTTTGGCCTGATATGTTCTTGCCAAGACCTGTGCATGACTTGCTTTCTCAGTTATGAAAGTTACTTTTTCTGAGGCCTTTCCTGCACATCTTATCTAAAATATGACTATCCACTCCTTCACTCTGTATACTTAACACGGCTTTATTTTGCTTATACCATTTATGAATGTTTGTGTGTGTGTGCGTGCGTGTCATGTGTGAGACAGACAGAGACAGAAAGAAAGAGGTAGTTAATTTTCTGCTTCTTTGTGTAAACAATAAGGGCAGAGACTTATGCCTTATTCACCATGTTTATATGAATATTTCATTGAGGCTCACAAGAAATAGCATGTACTATTTTGTTATTCTCATTTTACAAAGGAGAAAACTTAAGCATAGAAAAATTACAGAACTGTCTAGGTGCAGTGGCTCACACCTGTAATTCCAGTACTTTGGAAGGCTGAGGCGGGCAGATCACTTGAGGTCAGGAGTTCGAGATCAGCCTGGCAAATATGGTGTATCTCCATCTCTACTAAAAAATACAAAAATTATCTGGGTGTGGTAGTGCACGCCTATAATCCCAGCTATTCGGAAGGCTGAGGTGGAAGAATCGTTTGACCTTGGGAGGCAAAGGTTGCAGTGAGCTCAGATGGCACTGCTGCACTCTAGCCTGGGTGACACAGCAAGACTCTGCCTCCAAAAAAAAAAAAAAAAAAATTAAGGAAGTGGGCCGGGCGCGATGGCTCAAGCCTGTAATCCCAGCACTTTGGGAGGCCGAGACGGGCGGATCACGAGGTCAGGAGATCGAGACCATCCTGGCTGACACGGTGAAACCCCGTCTCTACTAAAAAAATACAAAAAACTAGCCGGGCGAGGTGGCGGGCGCCTGTAGTCCCAGCTACTCGGGAGGCTGAGGCAGGAGAATGGCGTGAACCCGGGAGGCGGAGCTTGCAGTGAGCTGAGATCCAGCCACTGCACTCTAGCCTGGGTGACACAGCAAGACTCTGCCTCCAAAAAAAAAAAAAAAAAAAAATTAAGGAAGTTGTCTAAGGTTAGAGAATGAGTAAGTGGTAGAATCTAGATTCAAAACCAGTCAGTGTCACTCTGGAGGCCTTCGTTCCTAACTGTTCTACTGTCCCTATACATGCTTAAAATAAAAAAGTATATAATTAGATTGAAAACACTGTATTAGCAAATATATATTATATAACTTGACAGTTTCATAAAAAGTATACAAATTATTAACTCTTTATGAGTTCATATGATTTTTCTTTTACATGTTTCATATTCTTTTCAAAAATGACTACAGTAATTATAAGACATTTAGAATAACAAAAATACACATTTAAAAAAGTAGTGCCTCCTGTGGGCATATAGAAAGGATCTAAATGTTATTGTGGTTTGAGAACATCAGTAAACTACCCTTTCCTTTCCTTCTCCGGTTTGGAACCACCCCCAGGAAAAGGCACAGGATTAATGGGGAGAACAGAATAGCAGCTGTAATGTGAAAAGGCCGAGCTAAACACATAACACAAATTTGTTGGCTCATGGGTGTCCTAACACTCCCCACAGTGAATGAACCCTGCCCACCTAATGACTGGAAGCACTGCGGTAACTCCGGCCTCCACTGTTGGTGCTGTCTGCTGGCAGTGATAGATGGAAGAACCTGTGTGACTAGACGGCAAGTTTTTCCAAGGAGAGGGCCACAAGTAGAGGCTATTCAGCGACACCAGTTAGCAAGATACATAGGACTTCACACAGGGGAGAGGAAGGAGGAACAGACCTGGAGTTAGAATTATGCTACTTAAATGTTTTAAACCTGACAGTAGAGTGGAAAATATCTTCCTTCCAGACATATGTGAAGTCCAAGGAACTAAGCTTTATTAACTTCCAGTAGGTATAAATGCTAACTTTCACTTGGTTTCAGCTGAATCTTCTTCATCTGCCCTTCTCCTCCTCTCTTTCTAGCTCATTTGGGAGGAGATGGGTAGGACTTAGTGTTAGATGTGGGAGGTCCTTAGGACCAATATGGTCAATTAAAACAAGTTAAAAAGATACCAGCTCTTCTTGGTTTCATACTAGCATTATTTATTTTCATTTTTTTCCCTTTCATGTACAGAAACATTTTTACTTGATCTTCTTAATATTGAAAACTTGTTATATATTCACTTTAGAAAATTTAGAACAAAAGGCAACAAAAATTCTCAGAGAATGCCTACGTATATTGTAGTGGTTAGCATGCCGGGCCTTTTATGAGCACCTGTGTTGGTCAGCGCCCCAGCAGGAAACAAAGAGCCCACACTCAGAGGGAAGTTTCAAAGAGACTTATTAATGAAGGGACTAAATATTTACCAAGGGATAAAGATAGAGGAATACATTAAGGAAATACATATGTAAATTAGAAGCAGTGAGGAGTTATTACAGACACTAGACTTGAGGAGAGAAAATGGCCTACCAGGCGCATGGCTGAGAACAAGAGTCTCAGGAGTAAGTAGGCCTGATGGGAGCTGTAGCTGGAGAGTAATGCAGCCACTGTGTGAGCGCACCCGAGCCCAGGGGACGTGGAGGGAGTAGATGCTCCAAACTCCCTCTCTGCCTGCCCTTCATTCTCCTGTAGATGGCTCCCATTGGTCAATTCCAAACACAAGTCAACGGGCAAGTCAGCCTCCCAGGGAAAAGAGGAAAGCAGAGAAGAACATAGAATGGATGAGTGGAGGAATAGGGCCAATGGAGAATGAGCAGCAGAGCATCCTATCTATATACCTCTCTATCTAGATAATTATTATGAAGTTACATCCTATATCTCATTTTTCCACTGCCTTTGTTTTCACTATGTACTACGAAAATCTATCTTTGTATTTCATTATATGCACATTTATGACATGTTAATAGTCACATGGTAATCCATTGCATGGATCTGAGATATTATATTTGAACAAGCCTTATGCTTAGACATTTATTTTCAGATAATCTCCAGTGATTATCTTTTCCTGATTGGTGTCTAGAGATGTCTTTTTGAATTATTTTATAATTAGTATGAATAATGCTCTCTTTATTTTAACATTAAGCACCTAAATGAGAAACTCATTTTTTTCACATAAGAAAGCTAATTGACTGAATTGTAGCAAATATGGCTTTGTTAACACAAATTCTGCCTTCATTAACGAAAATAGTGGAGCAGCATGCTACTCTGGTTGACTGACACATGATGGGGTTGTAAGTACTACTCTCAACAGGATATTCACCAAGTTATGATCAGTTGGCTGTCCCAAGGCCAGGTCAAGCCTTTCTTATAAGTAGCAAAGTTTAACTAGGACTATGATTTCAAGGAGTCGGGGGCAGTGGGGACAGAGAAAAGTGATAGAATAGTTTAGATCCAGGCAGAGGAAGAATGGAGGTAACAAATCTAGAAATACGACCGAATAAAACTGTCTTAAAACAAACTAGATATCAATTTTGGCAAAAATAAATAAATAAATAAATAAAACGGATGGTGATGTGAAGTATTTTAAAATAGGTCATTTTTGATCATGAGAAAACAACAGGACTAGGCATTAGACGATATGCTGCTGGAATGAATTAGATTAAAACCTATAAACGGTTATGCAGATACAGGTATTATTACCAAGAGGCCTCCCATGTTGAGATGAGGTTTCTAAGCACTATTTCCCATTGCTTCAAAGTTCCAGAAAGAATAAGCAAAATACTCCAAAATTCTCACGGATATAATAGTTTTCCCACTAAAATGCAAACTTCGTTTCATGCAAACTTATGCAGATGCAAATATCTTCAAGGAGACTCTCAAACTAATTTAATAAAACCTATCTCTGTCAGGCTGATAATACTAACAATTAAGCACTTCTAAATGTTATCAACATCAAAATGTCTACATATTCTAAATTTCCGTACAGTAAAGAGGGAGAAATTGTCCACTGATACGAGACTAGAAAGTAGCAAATTCATTAACTATCTGTTCCTCAGCAGAACCTCTAATAGTCTTTATACAGGAATGTAAGAGTAGTTTACAAAATTTTTCATTACATGATGTTATCAATTGCTGTCTCTTAGCAGTGTCCGGAGCATTTAAATTTCTACACTATTTTATACTGTTAAGTCTATGATGTAAGTCCCACCATGTCTTTAGACATAAATAGGAATGATTTGCTGTGGATTGATCATCCACAATTAATAGCAAACCAATTCATTGATTGTTCTTTTATTTGAGATCAAATATATTACCTCTCTTTTAAGTTGCATGTGTTGGTCTCTTGGCAAGATTTTAATTTACCTATACCCCATCAAATGTACATGCATTTAAAAAAATTGAGCTAACTTATAATTATTTCTTCTTTTTAGAATAAAGACCAGCGTTGGTGCCACAGTCAAGAGCATCCATAATCTGCCCCTTGGCTAACACTTTGATTCATCTCTCATAGTTTTCCTCATCCAATCTCACTCACAAAAAGCATAATTTAGATTTAAATCTTTTGCACTGCTGTCTTTTTCTGGAATGCTCTTCCTGCTGATAACCATTTGACTGATTCCCTCAATTCATTCAGGTGTCTACTCGTGTATCACTTCATAGAGAAGTAATCTCAGAACATCCTTTCTAAAGTAATATTCCACTTCATCACTCTTTGTTCTCTTAACTTGTCTTAATTTTTCATGAGACTTATCACCACTTGGCAAATATGTTGGCATTAATTTCAGTAGTTATTTATCATCTACCTCCCATTCACTGAACCTTCTTTCTCAAGTAGAATGTAAGTTCTATGAGAGCAGATATATAATATATATATATATATATATATGTATGTATGCATTTTTTCATTGCTCTATTTTTACTGCCTAGAATAGGGCATAGTAAATGTTTCCTGAAAGAAATAAGATCATCAAGGGAAAGACAAGATCAAGACAATCACAATGTAGTGTTGTGATGGTTAATTTTATATGTCAATTTGGATAGGCCATTGTATTTGGTCAAACACTAGTGTATTTAATGTTGTACGGTTATTTTTAAAAATGATATGATTAGTATTTGAATTCATAGACTTTGGGTAAAGCAGATTACCCTCCATAATGTGAGTGGGCCTCATCCAATCCAATGATTTCATCCAATCAGTTGAAAGCCTTAATAAAGAAAGACTAAGGTCCCTCAAGAAAGAAGGAATTCTGCTTCCATACTACCTGTGGACTCGAGCTGCAATATCAACTTTTTCTGAACCTTTAAACTGTTCACCTAACCTGCGAATTCACAATTGCCAGCCCCCACAATCACATAAGCTAATAAATAAATCTCTTCCTCTCTCTTTCTATATATATATATATGTATATATATACACACATACATATACGCATACACATATATTCTCATATATACACACACATGTTGGTTCTATTTCTCTGGAGAATACTGAACAATACAAAAATTTTTCTAACCAAGCATATTGATGTGGGAAACAATGCAACTATTATGAGTAAATTAACCATCTCAAAAATGTAATTATTAGATTGGAGGGAAAAACAAAAATAAATAAAAACAAATTTCCATAAAAAGGTATGGAAAGTAAAGGTATGGAAAAGATTACTTGGAAAATATGACATAAAAAAGTTTTCCAACTTTAATGTGAGACAAAATAGAACTTAAGGCAAAATCACATGAAAGAGATGTTATATTTGACAAAGGGAAAAAAGACCAAGAATGTATAATGATTATGCATATATATGTATCTGGGAACATAGCCTCAAAATACATACAGTGAAAACTGACAGATTTATATGGATAAATTAGTTACCATTTGTGGTTAAGGATTTTAATATATGAATGCCAGAAACAGAGATCTCAAGCAGTTAAAAAATAAGAAATTGTATAAATTATTTGAATAACTAGCTAATAAGCTAACCTGAAAGTTCTATAAATTTTTTTTAATCAACCAATTGCTGCACAGAAATGCATTTGTTTGCCTAAACAAGGGGCAGTGAACAAATTATCTATATTTGCATAGAAGATGAGCTTAATGCAGATCATGTTCTCTGACAGATTGAAATACAATTTGAAATTTTAAAAGGGATAACTCTAAAAGTCTCAAGAAATAGAAAACTCAATGAATACTTTTAAAAAAGAAGTACAAAGATGGTGGCTTCATTTAGATATTAAGTAGACAATACTAGAACATCACAGCAACAAATAATTATTGTGCTAGGTCAGAAACAGGCAATGTTACCAACATATTAGAAAAGAAAATTGAGAAAATGATGTGTCTGTTGGTTTGAAGTTGATCTCTAATAAAAGTAGCATCACAAATCAATGAGGCAAGTTTCAATAGTAGAGTAGATGGTGTTAAGAAAACTGACTTATTAGAAAGAGAAATAAAGTTGAATCTCCCACTATAATCATTGAATTATTGTTCCCAATACTTACTTCTTCCCTGTAATAGGTTTAAAAATCTCCACCTATTATCATGAAACTTGTCCTTGATATCTGTAGTAATAGGATATAAGTCCCTATCTCAGTGGTTTTGTGGTTGGTTCATAACTTGCTATGAGCTTCTTATGGTCAATGGAATGTTAAGCAGACTTAAAATTTGTGACATCTCAAAAAAGATTTAAATGTGATTGCACAGTTTGGTTTTTCATTTGTCCTGCTCATTCTATGAGGACATGTCCCACGGAAAGGTCCTGGGATCTGAAATAAGACACATGGCATTAGGCTGAGCCCAGGAAAGCATGTCAGCCTTGAGCTGTCCTGAAGCTTTCTGATAAGGGAATGAGAAACAAATGCTTCTATAAGTCAGGAAGATGCTGGGTTGGTTTGTTATTGCAGGAAAAATGGACTGATAACACTCTCTTGCACCTTGAATTAAAGACCTAAAATGTAAAAGGTAACAACGTAAATCTAAAAGAGAAGGATGCTAGAAGAGGAGAATGTTTTTGTGACCTAACAGCAGGGTTGATATTCTTTAGCACTCCCTCCTCCAAAAAAATACAAAGACAAACAAAATAGTTTTGACTCTATTTAATCTTTTTTAAAAAAATTAAATTTATTTTTTAAGTTATCATTTTTAAGTTCTGGAGTACATGTGCAGAATGTGCAGGTTTGTTACATAGGTAAAAGTGTGCCACAGTGGTTTGCTGCACCTATCAACCCATCACCTAAGTATTAAGCCCAGCATGCGTTAGCTATTTTTCCTAATGCTCTCTCTCCCCATCAACCCCATCCCTCTACAGGCCCCAGTGTGTGTTGTTCCCCTCCCTGTGTCCATGGGTTCTTACTCTTCAACAGACACTTCTCAAAAGAAGACAGTCATGCCACCAACAAACATGTGAGAAAAAGCTTAATATCACTGATCATTAGAGAAAGGCAAATCAAAACCACAATGAGATACCATCTCATGCCAGTCAGAATGGCAATTATGAAAAAGTCAAGAAACAACAGATGTTGGTGAGGTTGTGTAGAAATAAGAATGCTTTTACACTGTTGGTGGGAATGTAACTAAGTTCAACCATTGTGGAAGATGGTGTGGCAATTCCTCAGAGATCCGGAACCTGAAACACCATTTGATCCAGTAATCCCATTACTGGGTATATATCCAAAGGAACATAAATCATTCTACAACAAAGATACATGAATACATATGTTCACTGCAGCACTATTTACAATAGCAAAAACATGAAGTCAACCTAAATGCCCATCAACAATAGACTGGATAAAGAAAATGTGGTACAGCTATACCGTGGAATAGTATGCAGCCATAAAAAGGAACAAGATCATGTCCTTTGCAGGAACATGGATGGAGCTGGAAGCCATTATCTTCAGCAAACTAATGCAGGAACAGAAAACCAGACACAGACACCTCATGTTCTCACTTACAAGTGGGAGCTGAACAATTGACTCGATATAATCTAAATATTTCAATTTAATAAAAGACATTCTAGATGAAATCAGCAAATTTCTGTTTGAGAGAAATTTACAACATTTAATACCAACAATAGGTTAATACATAATTATTGCAAAATTAGTAAGTCTCAAGAGACAAGAAATTCAATAGTGAAAACAGCCAAGACAGTTTCCAGATGAGGAAACATGAAAGACTGGCAGATAAGTTAACTGACAGTCAGCATCTCTGGTAATTAGAGAAATGCAAATATATCAATGCTCCCTATACTTCCAGAACTAGAAAACCAAATACAACCTATATTTTTCTGCTTAGGCTGGCATTTTAAA
>NW_012104098.1:152400-156829 GCF_000951045.1 Mandrillus leucophaeus
AAAGCTTAATATCACTGATCATTAGAGAAAGGCAAATCAAAACCACAATGAGATACCATCTCATGCCAGTCAGAATGGCAATTATGAAAAAGTCAAGAAACAACAGATGTTGGTGAGGTTGTGTAGAAATAAGAATGCTTTTACACTGTTGGTGGGAATGTAACTAAGTTCAACCATTGTGGAAGATGGTGTGGCAATTCCTCAGAGATCCGGAACCTGAAACACCATTTGATCCAGTAATCCCATTACTGGGTATATATCCAAAGGAACATAAATCATTCTACAACAAAGATACATGAATACATATGTTCACTGCAGCACTATTTACAATAGCAAAAACATGAAGTCAACCTAAATGCCCATCAACAATAGACTGGATAAAGAAAATGTGGTACAGCTATACCATGGAATAGTATGCAGCCATAAAAAGGAACAAGATCATGTCCTTTGCAGGAACATGGATGGAGCTGGAAGCCATTATCTTCAGCAAACTAATGCAGGAACAGAAAACCAGACACAGACACCTCATGTTCTCACTTACAAGTGGGAGCTGAACAATTGACTCGATATAATCTAAATATTTCAATTTAATAAAAGACATTCTAGATGAAATCAGCAAATTTCTGTTTGAGAGAAATTTACAACATTTAATACCAACAATAGGTTAATACATAATTATTGCAAAATTAGTAAGTCTCAAGAGACAAGAAATTCAATAGTGAAAACAGCCAAGACAGTTTCCAGATGAGGAAACATGAAAGACTGGCAGATAAGTTAACTGACAGTCAGCATCTCTGGTAATTAGAGAAATGCAAATATATCAATGCTCCCTATACTTCCAGAACTAGAAAACCAAATACAACCTATATTTTTCTGCTTAGGCTGGCATTTTAAAATACCATAGCCTGGGTGGCTTAAACAACAGATTTTTTTTTTTTTTTTTTTAAGTTCTGAAGGCTGGAAGTCTGTGATTAGGATGCCAGAATGGTGAGGTTCTGGGTGAAGGCTCTCTTCCTGGCTTACAGAGGGACACTTCTGTCTGTATTCTCAGGTGACCTTTCCCCAATTGGCATGGAGAAAACTCTTATAAAACCACCAGTCTAATTAGATTAGAACCCTATTCTTATTACTTTATTATTTTATTTATCCATTGCTATAATGACGGATACATAATTTCCCTACAAGCCTTCTGCTACCTAAAGGCATTCTGCACTAAACACTCTTGTACATATCTCTGTGATTGGCTTCTGTGAGTATTTCTTTGTGATATATAACCTGGGGTGGAATTGCTATACCAGTGTGTACCTTATTTAATTTCACTAAGCACTACCGCAGTGGTCTTCAGAATCACTATACTAGCTTTGCATCTTCACAATTTCTCCTTCTCAATATCTGGTGGCGTTATGGACCAAATCGTGTGCTCACTGAAATTCATGGGTGAAGCCCTAACACCAATGTGATTATATTTGGAGATAGGGCTCTTAGGAGGTAATTAAAGGTAAATGAAGTAGTAAGATGAATAATATGAAATACTATCAAGTAAACAGAATTGATAAGATTGATAGGCATATATTAATATGGGTAAAATGTAAGAACAGGCTGTAAAGTGAAAAAGCAAGAAATTGAATGGAATGCATAGCAAAATACAGTTTTTAGAAATCTTAGATACATAAATACACAAAATAATTTTCTCTATGTATACTTTCTTCAAGGATATCTGCAGATCTAAGAAAACATATTAAAGACATTTAAAAACTTCCATGGAGAATGGGAAAGCATAAAAGTAGGAATAGGATATGAAAGGAGAATAATAATAAAATTCAAAGATACTTGTCTATCATATACTGAGAAGTATGATTAACTCAGTTATTTGTACCTGAGGAAAAAGAAAAAATAAAGGAGGATTAAAATGATTAAAGAGAAAGGAGCTAAGGAGGAGTAAGAAGAGCAAAAGAAGTAGAAGGAAAATAAGCAGAAGTAGCAGAAAGATCCATTATTACAACCAAATTTAGGTAAGGAGAAATGGTTCCTAAAGTAGTATAAATACAAGAAAAAAATCAAACATTATGGAAGGCATAAAGGATAAAACAAGAAAGCGTAATAATCAAAACTTACACTAATTACTGAGTCCATTAATTTAATTGAGTTCACTAGAAGATAAATAGGTGGTTATATAGTTAATATTATAGGAGTGCCCATCTTTTTTCTCCACCTTCAAATACCTGCTATTCTTTACAAACAGCACTCAGATGACACACGTAGCACATAACATGTGGAACAGTTTGTTTGCAATACTCCTAGTCATTACCTGCAAATTCATGTTTATTGTCTCAATTTGCTTTGTGAATAGAATATTATCTATCTCTTTATCACTGAATCCTAGAATTTAGAACACTACCTGGCACATAGTAGGCTTACACTAAATATTTGTCAACTGAATTAACATAATTCTCACTGTTAGACCAACAGAAATACAAAAGAGGAAATGATAACATTTTTGGATAGAAGACACAGTCTGAAATGTATGTCTATTATTCCAAGATGCTTATCATTATTTCAAAATATTTACAGAGTATTGATTTACATAATAACAATATGCTATTTATTCCTTTCAATTATTTTTTCTATTCGTGATAGAGTGCATGGTAGGAGATGTTACATGAAGATGATTTTAAACAATTTTTATTTATACTTCTCTTACAGAACAAGTGAGAAAACATACTTCTGAGCTCAATCAGATTTCAGTAAATCATATTTGAATATAGTTTGAAATTCAATTTTAGATAAATATAACTGCAAGTTATCACAAGTGCAAACTGTGCAGGCTCTAACTACAAGAGTAGTGTGCTGTTTGTTCTGGGTTGATTTGCACATCTGTTGAACTACAGTTTCCCTTAAAGGATTATCCTATTAAAAAGTATCAGCTTGGCAGACTAAAGATGATTATCTATTCAATTTTGTATACACAGTCTATTAAAAAGAAGACAAATTCTTTACCTACTTGACTTTGGGTCACACAGTATGTGTGCACTGCAAATTTTAACTACTGATTTTCAATCTAATGACTAGTATATGCTATTAGATTTAAATAACACATTGCTCTTAAATATAATAACTGCTCCTTAGAAAAAAAGTAAAAGGTCTAATTATCTCTTCTTTCTTTGTATAAATTTATTTATATTGATTAAAATACGTATGAAGAATGTCATCTTTTCATGTTTCAAAACGACCTATGCTAGCCTATACATGTAATTTTTATTAAATCTGCAAACACACCAGCATAGCTAATTATATGCACTGGAGTAGTTTCTTGTCTAGAAGATATTAAGATGTGTATAGTTATGCAACTAATTTCTCACACTTGCCACATAAATACAAATCTTTTTGAATTTCTTAAATGTGTTGAAAAATAATTTGGCATTAGCACATTGTTTATATACATATATTTACTGTAAATGCCTTTAAAAAAGTTTCTTACATAAATAACACAAAGTAAATCTTCACTAAATATGATTACACGAATTTAGAATTCATCATTATTTGGGCATGTGCTAGATTTAAATTGTTTTTGTATAACTGTGTGCATCGTTATATAATTGGTTTGTAAGCAATTCCCAAGGAGGTATTTAAGACAGAAAATATTTCCAAGCACCTTTTGATTGTCTATACCTATAACGTTCCAATTATATCATTACAATTATACCTTTATGTAACTGTATCAGAGCACTAAACAAAAATTATAAATGTATCTATTTTAAAGATGCTACCCAAAATTGAGGAATCAACAAATGACACTTCTTTGATTGCACCTGCATAACGCTGCAATTTGTAAAGTTATTTTTCTGCTCTGATTTAATCAGAATGAGTCAGGTTCTTATATAGTCCTGTAAGAAGACTTTGATCCAGTCATTAATTTAATTTATTAAAATGTTGGAATTTATGCAATTTTGTTCAAAATTCCTGTTGCTACAGAGACTGTGTTGTGAGGTATGCGAGAAAAACAATTTAGTCTTGCTGAGCAATACAGCTGCCATTTATGTTCGGGGCTCAATTTTTAAATATTTTTATATCAAATTTTATTTCTGTTTTGGATCAAGGAAAAGTGGACTGTTTTACTTACATTTTGATGTTTTATTTTCAAGTTTCAAATATCATAGAGGAGCATTTAAATTTTATTTTAGAATATTATTTTTTACTCAGGATATCATGTTATAATTATTCTAAACATAGGAAAAAATGCAATTGTTTAAAACTTAGGCTGTAAACCCAATCGATAAAGTCACCCAACCAAAACTGCTTATTTCATTCATGATAAAGTTGAGGTCAAGAGAGGTTAAGTGACCTACTCAATTTCATATTACAAATCACAGATGAACAACAATTTTACTGTTTAGACCCTCGTTTTTTCTTGATTCAAATGTCCTTTTCT
>NW_012104098.1:156879-161247 GCF_000951045.1 Mandrillus leucophaeus
ACAAAGTAAATCTTCACTAAATATGATTACACGAATTTAGAATTCATCATTATTTGGGCATGTGCTAGATTTAAATTGTTTTTGTATAACTGTGTGCATCGTTATATAATTGGTTTGTAAGCAATTCCCAAGGAGGTATGTAAGACAGAAAATATTTCCAAGCACCTTTTGATTGTCTATACCTATAACGTTCCAATTATATCATTACAATTATACCTTTATGTAACTGTATCAGAGCACTAAACAAAAATTATAAATGTATCTATTTTAAAGATGCTACCCAAAATTGAGGAATCAACAAATGACACTTCTTTGATTGCACCTGCATAACGCTGCAATTTGTAAAGTTATTTTTCTGCTCTGATTTAATCAGAATGAGTCAGGTTCTTATATAGTCCTGTAAGAAGACTTTGATCCAGTCATTAATTTAATTTACTAAAATGTTGGAATTTATGCAATTTTGTTCAAAATTCCTGTTGCTACAGAGACTGTGTTGTGAGGTATGCGAGAAAAACAATTTAGTCTTGCTGAGCAATACAGCTGCCATTTATGTTCGGGGCTCAATTTTTAAATATTTTTATATCAAATTTTATTTCTGTTTTGGATCAAGGAAAAGTGGACTGTTTTACTTACATTTTGATGTTTTATTTTCAAGTTTCAAATATCATAGAGGAGCATTTAAATTTTATTTTAGAATATTATTTTTTACTCAGGATATCATGTTATAATTATTCTAAACATAGGAAAAAATGCAATTGTTTAAAACTTAGGCTGTAAACCCAATCGATAAAGTCACCCAACCAAAACTGCTTATTTCATTCATGATAAAGTTGAGGTCAAGAGAGGTTAAGTGACCTACTCAATTTCATATTACAAATCACAGATGAACAACAATTTTACTGTTTAGACCCTCGTTTTTTCTTGATTCAAATGTCCTTTTCTCATGGAGAAAGGAATAATTTCTCAATGTTTCTGAAAATTCAGTCCAGACTCAGATAAAAGATTTGTGGGTATTGGGGAAACTTAAAATATTATGCCTAAAGTTGTGAAGACAATTACAAAAGGGAGGATTCATAATTTGTGCAATGATGTTATCATTAGATTAAGTGTACAATCTTTTAAACCTGATATTAGAAAGGAACAAGACTTAGTTTCCTGTATAAATTATATGTTGTAGAAGTCAGTAACTTTAATTTATATTAATCTATCAAAAATCATGCAATTGAAATGCATTTTAGTTCTCATAATTTATGAGTCATCATTGGGATAATAGTCTAAATATTTAATAACTGATATGGCATGATCACCAACCAATCGGAATGGATGTTATACAAATCAGAACAGGTTTATGGTTATAAAACTGCACAACTATGACTATTATCCCTAAATTAATATATTTTTGGTTGTTTTTAGTTAAAGTTTTCAAGGTGTCCCCATTATTATTAATATGTTATTTTCCATACTTGCTGGCAGATAAATAAAATTGCTTCTAGCCCAGTGGATAAGAAGACAAAATCAAAGAGAAAAATAGTTAAATTTACAGATAAAGCATAATAATAGTTTTTTTTTTCCTGTACAGTTAATTTACATTACATTAAAATCACATTTTAATGAAATGCAATTCTGGCTTTTATAGAACTGTAAAAACATGCGTATTTATTAATACACGCATGGAATTAAATCTCTTAAAACTTTAAAATGGGAGGAAGGAAACCCAACTCATGTGCTGCGGTGCTTGAAAAAGGAAGCATGATTCCTGGAGCATAGCATAACTCATTCCAGGTATTAGTCATAGACTTGTGTATCCAAAGAGCTACACAGTCTGACATCCTTCAGTTTCTCCAGTTCCTTTCTCCAGAATCAGTGAGGCCCAAATTCTACTTAAGAACAAAATGGATTTGCATATACAATAGTCACTCAACAGGGAATGAAATAATGGGATTATAAAGTAATTCAGTAGGACCACCTGGTCACCTTTTCTCTCTTGTATTTTATCTCTCCTCTTACAGCTCTGTGTCCAGATGTCGCAGAATGGGCTTGTTCTTAGGAAGAGCATCTTAGTTTGGCTCTGCCTTATGCTTTAGAGATAAAAAAAAGTTGGCTTGCTTTCTTGTTCTTTTTTGTTTGTTTTTTAGAGACAGGGTCTCATTCACTCACTCAGGTTAGAGTACAGTGGCAGGAACATAGTTGACTGCAACCTGGGCTCAGGTATCCTCTTGCTGCAACCTGGCCTGAGGGATCTTCCCACCTCAGCCTCCTGAGTAGCTGGGACTACTGTTGTCCCACCATACTTGCCTATTTTTGAATTTTTTTTTGTAGAAATCAAATCTTGCTATGTTGCCCAGGCTAGTCTTAAACTCCTGGCCAAGAGATCCTCTCTCCTCAGCCCTCTAAAGTACTTGGATTACAGGTGTGAGCCACCATGCCTGGCCCAGTCCACTTTCTTCTTTTCCTATTTCAGTTTTTAATGTTTATTTTTAAGCAGACCAGGCCTTAAATAAAAGACAAAAGAGTGCTCTGGAGGTGCTGGCTGTCTTTGTCTCTCAGTTTCCTCAACTATAAAATAGGGGCAAGAATAACAATCTCATTGAGTTACGGTGAGAATTAAATTCAGCCCTGATTCCTTGAATAGGAATTTACACTGCGGTGTAGGGTTTGAGTTCTAGCTCTCAGGAGGAAAACACAGGTAAATGAGAGTGCCTCTTGCACATAAGACCTATCAGAAACCTGGAAGGTAATACTAGGGAGATTCTCTTTTACTTTTTCCTTCCAGAGACAACTAATTGAAAACTAATGTCAATAACAGGATTTTGTGTCTTAGCTTTGAGTCAACTATTGCCAACTGGTCATTAATGGGACTATTTCAATCTTCATAGCAAATGAATCATTTCTCCTAACAGATGCCATATATCAATATAAAGCCAAATACTATTATTAGAATAAGAGTAAAAATAATATAAACTTACAGATTTTAGTCTCTGGGTTTAGACTCTGGATCTGAATTTCAACTCCACATTTAATCAGCTAGGTGACAGCGGGTTTGTTAATGTCTTTGTCTCTCAGTTTTCTCAATTATAAAACAGGGACAAGAGTAACAATCTCATTGAGTTGGGGTGAGAATGAAATAGGTCAACACATGAGCCAACCCTATGGTTCAAAAGACTTTAGTGTAGGACAAGATCCAGAGGTATGGGTTAATGTTGCTTCACTATGGAGGTAATATTCTTCTGAGCACTCTAACTCAGCAATTTTATTTTTATATAAAGAGCAAGATAGTAAATATTTTAGGCTATCCCCAGGCATGGTATCAACTGTCTGTCTTCCTAGCTTCTCAGGAGGCTGAGGCAGGAAGATTGCTTGCATCCAGGAGTTCCAGAACAGACTGGGCAACATCATAGCACCCCATCTTAAAAAAAGAAAAAAAAGTAAATCTTTTAGGCTTTGCAGACCAGATATCTCTGCTGCAAATACTCAATCTTGCTGTTGCAGTTTGAAAACAGCCTTAGAGAATATATAAATAAATGAGCAAGGTTGTGTTCCAATAAAGCTCCATATATGAAAAGAGGCCAAGCTGGCCCATGGGCAGTAGTTTGCCAACCCCTTTTTACCTGCTATCTTTTTGAATTGCAAGATTTTCCCATTCTTGTTGGTGGGAACACAAATTATTTCTAGGCCTGTGTGAGCTCCTGGGATTTTCCTTCCAAGGCTTAAGATAGATTTTTTTCTGGCCTCAGGCTTTCATGTATTCACTCTTAGCCAGCTGAAGACTGGAGGGGACTCTGTAGATCTCCAGTTCTCTGTGTGTGGCTCATAACTCTCCTGTACCCTGCCCTGCAAACTCAAGCTCCCTTGGCCTTCTTGGACTACCCACTGACTCTTCAACTCTGGGAGTTAGCCAAAAGTCCCTTCATCCCTGAGTTGAAACCTAGAAACTTTCTCCAGGCTATATTCTGGGGCAGTCATAGGGCTCACCTTGTTTACTTTCTCTCTCTCAGGTATTACTGTTTTTTATTGCCAAATATTACATGTCTGAAAGCCCTTGTTTCATATATGTACATACATTTTTGTTTCTTTCCATTGTTTTAGGTTAGGAATAAATCTGGTTGGTCTTTGTTACAACATCTTGTCTGGAAGTGGAAGTCCCTATAGATTTTTATCATTTTAAATACAAAAAAGTCTGAGGCTCAGAAATATTTGGAAATTTTGTCAAGATCATTTTGCTAGTAAGTAGCGGAGAGAAAAATTCAAACTTGGGCTTCTAACTTCTAAATAAATGTTCTCTCCATTACACTATACTGCTTCTATCAGAGGGAATTAACTACAAATTTCCTTTTAAATAAAAAATGGTGAACTTTAGTTTTTTCTAGA
>NW_012104098.1:165637-167653 GCF_000951045.1 Mandrillus leucophaeus
GAGTTGACCTCTCAAACCCCTTCAGCACTAGGATAAAACATGGTAGATGACGACGCTAAGAGTTCCCTATTATAGAATATCATTATCCCTCTGAGTCCACATTAGAACACTGCAAGGCAATTGTCTCTTCCATCATTTCCATGACGAAAAATAGGTAATGTGCCTAAAATCTAAAAGGTGCTGAACACGTGATTAAACCTGAGGGTCGGAATTAAATAGTCTATATTCTTTTTCTCCACCTTTGGTTTTCCAACATTTTTGCCAAAACTACATTTTAAAAATAATATTCTGTGAATAATCTCTATTTTAAGACTGATAAGGTACTATTTATTAGTATAGATACTTCTATAAATCCACTATAACAATATTTACTTATGAGGTTAATAAATAGACAACTTTGTTATATATGAAAATTTGAAATTTAAGCTTATAGATAACAGTTTCAGCCTTTTTAATGACCTCTACTTCCTGTTTATTTCTATACTGTGTTGGATTTGCAGTGATGAAAAATCCCTTATTTATAAAGATCTGTCATTTCATAAGAAAACAGCTCTTTTTAAACAGTACACCTCATAACCTTAAGATGCCCTTAAATTAAACTGATCCAGAGACATTAAATATTATTAGCAACTTTTGTTTGTATAATGGCCACTTAAAGGATCTAATAACCACTCACATTTCTTATGTGAAATATCTCAGATAGGATGCTATTTGTAATTCCACATGTGTTACATAACATGATGATGACATTACACGTGTGTTTTCAATAGTCCAAGAGCACAGCAGAGACAGCAGACCATTGCTTGGCCTCACATTATGTAAGTTGTGACAAACAACGCGCTAGGTGTATATAACTGCACAATTTAGTTCCGTCACAGAGTTTTGACTAGAAAAAATGGTTAGACATAACTAATGTGAGCTCTCCGTACATGTTCATTATTGCCAATAGTGTCAATTATATTCTTGCTTTTTTTGAAAATGATTACATCATATAGGCTTATATTGGCTTGCCACTGGAAATAAATAAAGATATATTCAAATGAATGTGTATTTCGAGATTACTAAATTAGATTTGATTTTATTCTCATATTTTCATGATACAATTTTGTTATACTTCTCTTTTAAATCATTTCTTCCTGAATAAATGCAATTAGAAGAGACCCATATACCTCATCCTTATTTCAATTTTGTTTTGCTCTTAATTTGCACTCTTCTTTACTCTCTTGAGATGAACATAATTTCTGGTACTTAACTTTGTGATTTTCACCTCTTCATTCTCTCATTAGACTTTATGTTTGCTTTCCCTAGTTTCTTCAACTTTTGATATATTTCAGCCTTTTAAATGAGGAGTCATTGAGGACTTGTATAGAAGCACAGATTTCTCATTATTCAATGAGAAAATCCTTATGACAGTAATTTCTCACACACATAGAACTAAAACTAATTATGGTATGTTCCTTAAAGAAATGGTCAAAGGGATGGGAAGGTCGGGTTGAAATCATATTCCTTCAGACTGATAAAGGGTTTTCATTAGAGTCCCTCATTCACACATGTTGTCTTCGGTGTTTCTCGCTGTTCCACTGCTGATTTTTATGCTATTCTTAATATTAGTGTATCACCAAGTATATTTCAGTCATGGAGAGAAAAATGGGTTTGCTATATCAAGGACCTTAAAATCACACTGACCTGTATGACAGAAGACAGGTACTGATACTTATTTAAAATCATGTTTATCTAAGTATGCAAATAACTTTTAGGCTGGATGACATGGATGGTAAAGAGCAAGTGGCAACATATTTAATGACAATAAAATATATGGCTATTATGAATTGTGTGGTATTTCAAAGCACCTTTTAACTTCTATTATTAGGAAGTACAGCCAAAAGTTTTGAAATTACAGAGTTCAAAATTCAAAGACATGAATACTTGAATGCTAGCTCAAGAAAATACAATGGGATTTAAGGATGTGAAATGTTTATGAAAACCAAGTGAAAGCTGTAGAGGAGCTATGGTATC
>NW_012104098.1:168528-171008 GCF_000951045.1 Mandrillus leucophaeus
CATTTTTGCTAAACTTTTGTTCTTCTCTTAGCTATTTTGCCTTTAGAAAATACAATTTGCTTACCTTGGATGGTGATTCTGAGGGATGGGGGTTCGAACATTTTGTGTGGCACTGCTAACAAACCTATGCTATCTAGATTAGTACATATTATCACCTCTATTATTTCTGACTTTAAATATATGAATATAATTCTTTCATATGACATGCTATATATAACATGATAAAATATATCATAATGTAATATATTATAATATAATAAGAACAGACATTTACATATAAATACATATGTTTAAGTAGAAACAAAATAGTTTCAGAACAAATATTAATATTATTGGCTTAGTCAGAAACAGTAGACAAAAATGATCCTACCTGATGAATCAAAATTCACCTCATTGCCAGGACTTGGACCTATATCGATGGACACAATTGGTAACAGCTTCCGAAAGTCCCATAGCTTTGTAACCCCACGGGCATCACAGGATGCTATCATGTGACCCTTCAAAATATAAGATAAACAAAAATAAAATGTGTATATATATATACACACACACACTACATATATACAAATACATATAGTAACCTATAGACAAAAGATGTCACAATTTTATTACAGTTGTAAGATTACATTCCTCTAAAGAAAGAAGTAGTTGTTAATAACTTTATTTTGGACATTATTTAAATTATTTAAATTATTTAAAATGATATTCTTAATATATGAAATCCTACACTAAATTTTTGGAGTTAACATTTCAGACAACTACATTAGAAAATGTAACAAAACAATAACATGTGCACTCATAATTTGCCTATACACATATCACATGTCACGCATATGATATATGTGACACATAAAATCTGTGAATGTGGGAAAATTATACCATATGCATATCTCAGCTTTTATGCTTGCAATTAGTTAGCATTGATAATTTATACCTCAAATAGAGAAAAAACAAAAAGAGGTAGGAAGAAAAATGGACACAGTGAGAGAAGAATATCGTCATAGCAGGTAGAATGACTGGGACCAGATGAAATTGATGGCAATAAAATGGTATTGTAGTCTGTTAGTCAAAATTCTCAGAAAACATAGTTGGGCTTGCTTTGGTAACAGGTAGTGGAACAAGGAAGAAGGTAAATGAATAAAAGGGAAGGAAAACAGAAGGAAGGGCGAATGGATTCAAGTGACATATCAATGGAAGGTGGGGAGAGATATTTTTGCAGCAGAGTAGCAGCCGCCCAGGCTCATCAGTTCGGAGCCCAGGGTCTGTCTACACGCCTCCTGCTGGTCTCTCAGGAAATGTTTATTGAGCGTCTACTTTATGACAGAAATTGGACATATGCTGGTGAATAAGAGGGGTTTCTGCTCCCCAGTAACTCATAATCTTCACTCATTCTCATCATTATGGTCATTTAAATTCTTTGTCCACTCAAAAATTGAATGAGTATTGGCCACATTAAAATCATCAATTATGTTTATAAAATATCAATATACTGTTTCCCATTTGATGTACACTTTCCTTTTCAGCTGCAGTTCAAATTTTTTAATGTCAATTTAAAAACCATCCTCTCATTTTCTCCATACATTATTTACAATGTTAACATTAACAACTTAATTATCATATAATTTTCCTTATCATTTTGAACTAGCTCACATATTTTCTCACTCCTTGATTTCTATTCTTTCTGTAAAAAAGCACATCCCATAGTACAGTTCAAGTGGACCCATTGTTTTTCTCTAAACACACCAGTAATGCAATGAATGCAATTAGTTTTAAAATTTTATAACTGTTGTCACTGGCATAGTAATACAACAGCCTTGTCCCCAATCTAATAAATGAGATGCTTAATCTTTTTTATGACTTAAAAGGAACATGGAGAACTTGGAATGTCCTCAAATATGTAAACATGTATTATAAGAATTGTGAGGAATCAATGAATTTCATTTCAGAAAAGGAAAGAACAGTTCTCAGTATCAGCCGGGAATATTAATGTTAGAAATTAGAAAGAATTCTTTCCAAATATAAGGGCTTTCAATGATCTGATGGAGGTCACAGAATGGAAATTTTTTTCAATTTTGGGAACAGGGTAGGTAAGTTTTCATCGGAATTTAATCTGCATGCACCTCTTGCCATAGGCAGGTGGATGAACTTGATGTTCTTTTGTTGTCTGGAATCTATGAATTAAAGACAATCTTAAAGTATAGTTTATCCCACTGAATATTAAAATTTGAGGGAGTATACTTAAAATAAAAAATAGTTTAATCACTGTTATTGTGTGAAAATGAGTAGGTAAATAGTTTTAATATTTTTACATTTAATACTAAAAACTTTTATTGCTGTCAAATGATCAAGCTCAATAGTTTGATAATATGAAAGTGAGTCAATATTTATGAAATGCTTTTAATGAGCCAGGTACTGTGCTAAATGCTTCATTAATAAACTAGTACACAGCAACTTTAAGCAATTTTGAATAACGAACATCA
>NW_012104098.1:171703-175850 GCF_000951045.1 Mandrillus leucophaeus
TTACTTAAAAGTTTTATTTTGGTCCAAGTCCTTCCAAAGCAGTCTTGAGGTGAATATTAATTCTAACCCTGATGGGTCTGAATCACTTACAAGACAGAAAGCAATGGAGGAGGCAGAGAATCTAGAACCAATACTCAGAATATTCTAATGCCCTGTATCCTTCTTCTTTCTCTCATTTCAGGAAAATTGGAGGGCCATCTGCCAATCTCCTTCCTCGAGACAGAAGAAACTAGAATGTTGTTAATCCAAACTGTGTAGTTTGAGTTTTGAGGGACATGGAGATGGAGAGATGTGGGAAGGAGATTAGTTGACAACCTGGGGAAAAATCATTTTATCTACAATTTATGACAGTCAGGCTATAGTTAGACATTTAACCTAAATTAAGAAATATTTCAAAGAAAATGGTTTTAAAGACAGGTGAGATTTCATGACAATCTTAATGAGAGTCAAAGTTCAAGAGGTTTGGAAATCTCTAAAATGCAATTCTGGCTACCATTGGTAGTAGTACTGCTGATCTTGAGGATGGAAAGGTACTGAAGGTGGATGTGCAGAAAGCTCTCAGAGAAGTTCAGATTGAGATCTATGATTGTTTCTCTAAAACTGAATCTCCAGCACCCAGTATAGTTCTTACTACATGTTAGGCATTTGGTCTTTGAATAAACAATTGAATGAATAAATGAATAAATACAAAGGGAATGAAGAGTAATCAACGTTGACTCTATGTGATTTAAAATAATTTGTTTCAAAAATATACAAATATTAACTGAGCCGAAGCTAAAAAAAAATGCTTTGTGGTCATAAGACTCAAATGAATTTAATTATGCCAGTAGAATTTAGCCAAGTGGACAAAGGGTACAGCTGAGACGAAAATGAATAGTCATGACTCCTGATTGCCTTTGTTAAGCCTCCCGCCACCAAATTAAAGATCCTATAATGAGAAAACCATATAGACATGAAGTTAATAATAAATTAGAGAGTAGAACATAAGATCAACCTAGCTTCATCTAGGCTGCTGAGAATTTATTAGAGAAAAATTTAGCAATAGGTATCAAGGATCACAAAAATGTCCAAACTTCTGGAACTTTTAATATTACTTCTGAACTTTACTATAAATTAAAGAAAATGTGTTATTAAAAATACTAATGTAGCATTATTTATAAATAAAAATGGACACAAGTGAAATTTGCAATACTAATCTAATACGGAAGAAGTAAACCTTGGGCTGTGGTGGATTCAGAAAACTGCTTGAGGCAACTTTTATGCAAACTTGTTATCAACAGCTGCAGAGAGACAAGCAGACTAAACTACTATCTCTCTGCACAGAGGTTCCAAACATAGTTATGTACAGTAGAACAGAAAGAAAGGGAAAAAACTGGAATGTTAATGAGGTCATTAATAATTTAAATACATAATTAAAATACTATTTTATAAATCAATAGTATTCCTTAATATAAACACATCTTATGGCTTTGTATAATTTTTTAAACAAATGTTTCAAACTTGGGCATTATCCTAACTTTTAGGATTATGGGGCTAGTGCTCAGATAGGTTAAGAAATATTATATAGTAATATAATTTTTTATATGAAAGTCCCTATGTCTTTATATTGCATCTCTAAAAGAACTAGGATATTAACCTATTTTGGAAGACTCAGGTCCAATTTGATTGTAGTTTGAACCTTCATCCTGATGAGTCAGGTAAGTAGTTTCTTGGTTCAACTTGCTGGGTTTTATATACATATATGTTATATATATAAATACCTTTTTCTTTTGAAAAGTCTGAACAATACTGAACAATTTACTGAACAATAATTTAGGCCCAGGACATTGTTTCCTTTTTTTAAGGGTTCCTCAAGGTTGAACAATAGAATATATAAAATATTATCTTTTCAAAGAGTTATACTGCATACCAGAAAAATTAAATGAATGATTTTACATCAACTATATATACATGCGAATGTTGTAAACACTAAGTGAAGGAACTTTGTTTGTTTAGCAGTACATTCTAGTGACCTAGAATAAAATATAGTTCATGTTCAATAGATAATTGTAGAATGAATAAATGAATACCTTAGATAAAAAATTATAAAGCCATTAAAATAACAATTATAGAACCAAAGTAAAACATGGAAAAATTTATGTCAAACTCTGGTTACATTGATTAAAAGTATATAATATACATGTACAATGATTAAATGGGGAGTTACATCTATCATTTATAAAAACTTTTGTGTATTTTTATAATCATTTAATGCTTTAAATGTGAACAATAAGTACAAATAAACTCCTCAAACATAAGAGTTATATATTAATCAAATATCATTGCCAAACATGTTACTATTTATTTCATGAGCTCTTAATTCATTTTATTTTACTTTACTTTTAAATCTTATTTTTGAGATAGGGTCTTGTTCTGTTGCCCAGGGTGGACTGCAGTTCAATATTGTAATCTCAAACTCCTGGGCTCAGGTGATCCCTCCACGTCAGCCCCCCAAGTAGCTGAAACTACAGGCATTTGTCAACGCCCTCAGCTAATTTTAAAATATTTTTAGAGACAGGTTCTCACTATGTTGCCCAGGCTGGTCCCAAACTTGTGGCCTCATGCGATCCTCCCACCTTGGCCTGCCAAAGTGCTGGGATTATAAGCATGAGCCACTGTGCCCAGTCTCATGAGACTTTAAAATATGTCAGTGGTACAAGTACTGATACTGAGAATGGGAAGGTACTAAATGTGTATGCCTGGAAAGCTCTCAAAGAAGTTTCCATTTAGGTCTGGAGCTCTTTCTGTAACACTGAATCTCTCGCAGCCAGCACAGTTCCTGCTACATGTTAGGTATTTGATTTTAAATCACTAACTGAATGAAAAAATATAGAGAAAGTAGAGAGTAATAAATGTTGATTGTATGTAATTTAAAAGAAATTTTTTCACAAACAGAAATTTAAGTGAGCTAAAACTCAGAAAAAAATGTTTTTGTGATCATAAGACTCAAGATCATATATTTGCATAATACTTTATAGCTTACCTTATAACATACCTGTAAATAATGTCACAGCTGACTCTCACAACTACATGATGAGTCAAACTGTGATTCTACCTCTTATTTAAAACTAAATATATTCTAGAAGAACTAAATAATTTATGGAAGGACCCTGGTCAAGATGATCTTAAAACACAACTGCGAAATGAGACAATTAAAAACTAGTAATAGCTAACACTAATTGGGTAATTACTATGTGCCTCTCAGGATTCCAAGCATTTGTATACAGATATATACATATGTCAGACAATCAAAGAAAACAAAAATCCCAAAACTATGATGAAATAGGTGATCACCTCCATTTTATGGATGAGGAAACTGAGCCACAAAAAGCTTAATTAACTTTCCTACAGTTCACAGTTAAAAAAGAAATGGCCAGGATTTAAGGCCATTTGACTTTAGAGTCACTAACCTGTACTATGTCTCAAAGACAGAGCGGGGCTAAAAAACGATTCTTAGAATCATAAGGCCTTGAAGAGTTTGAGGACAGCATTAACAGGCATACTATGCACTAAGTAAAAGCAGAACAGAAACACAAAATAGAGAACAGGGATGAAAATACGAGTTCTGGGCTTTGGGTTTGGAAGCAGACTGGATATTCAGCTTATGCAGGATAATAACAGAGACTAAAAGAGCTTTATGTCAGATGGAAGATAAACATCAACTTACTGCTAAAACCATGGCTGGGGTAAGATTTCCTGACAAAATGAAGCTGACAAAAGTTGCCAGCTAATGCTGTTTGAAGCTACACTTTTTGTGAATCTATACATTTCAGGACTCTAGAGTTAATGCACAGGCTCGCCACCTGGACCTGGACCAAGTAGCCTACTCAGTGACTGGATCTGTGGTTTCAAAACCAGAGGGCAGGTTTCATCGACAGTAAACATAAAACCTATCCTAGAACACCCTGGAGCTAGGGGCCTGGGAAACCTGGGACAAAGGAGATAGTTACAATACTGAAAGTTATGGAAGGGTAAGGACAAAGAAAGAGGAAAAGTCCCTATTTAATAAATGGTGCTGGGAAAACTGGCTAGCCATATGTAGAAAGCTGAAACTGGATCCCTTCCTTATACCTTATACAAAAATTAATTCAAGATGGATTAGAGACTT
>NW_012104098.1:176477-178710 GCF_000951045.1 Mandrillus leucophaeus
GTGCTGCTATAAAGACACATGCACACGTATGTTTATTGTGGCACTATTCACAATAGCAAAGACTTGGAACCAACCCAAATGTCCATCAATGACAGACTCGATTAAGAAAATGTGGCACATATACACCATGGAATACCATTCAGCCATAAAAAAAGGATGAGTTCGAGTCCTTTGTAGGGACATGGATGCAGCTGGAAACCATCATTCTCAGCTAACTATCACAAGAACAGAAAATCAAACACCACATGTTCTCACTCATAGGTGGGAAGTGAACAATGTGAACACTTGGACTCAGGAAGGGGAACATCACACACCGGGCCTGTCATGGCATGGGGGTTGCGGGGAGGGATAGCATTAGGAGATATACCTAATGTAAATGACAAGTTAATGGGTGCAACACACCAACATGGCACATGTAAACATATGTAACAAACCTGCATGTTGTGCACATGTACCCTAGAATTTAAAGTATAATTTAAAAAATAAATAAATAAAAAGAAAATTTAGCATCTGTATGGAGATGTGTTGCAAATGTAAAATGCACGCTAGATTTTAAGAAAACAATGTAAATATCTAAAAATTAATTTTAAATTATTGATACTATGTTGAAATAATGCTTTGAATACATTTACTTAAAATATTATAAATGAATGCTATATGTATCTTTTTGCTTTTTAAAATTACAGCTCCGTTGAGATATTCACATACCATTGAAAATGTACAATTTGATCATTTTTAGTATATTCAAAGGGCTGTGTGATTATCACTGCAATCAATTTTAGAACATTTTTATCATCCCCCAAAAAAGCCCCTTACCCTGGTCAGTTCTCATTATTCTCTAACCTTTCCAGCCTTAAGCAAACACTGATCTTTGTTTTCATGGATTTGCCTATTCTGAACACGTCACAGAAATGGAATCATATACTGTAATATTTGATCTTTGGCATTTGTCTTCTCTCAGTTAGCATAATGTTCTCAAGGTTCATCCCTGTTGTAGCATATATAGGTACTTCGTTCTTTTTGACTGCTGAATAATATTCTATTGTATGCTATATTTTGTTGATTACTATTTGGTTTGTTTTCTCTTTTCTGCATGAGGAATAATCCTGATGTAAACATGCATGTACAAAGAAAAAAAAGAAAGAAAGGAGTTAAAAGAGAGGATCAGACATTTTACTTACTCAGAAGAAGCTACCAAAAGTTTTCCATAACATGCAAAGAGATCTAAAGCTAATATAGTCAATAACTGCAAGATAAAATTGATCTGTATAGATTAAAATTATGAAAGATTGAAAAAGATTTTAAAGTGAGTCTCAAAGATTTGAATAAAGAGCTAATATTCATTAAAGAAAAAGAAATGAAACAAACACAATCTAAAATTACTTGAGAAATCCAAGAGAATTAAAATGTTAGTCATTGAAGAAATAGGGCTCTATAGATAGGATGTACTCTATTCTAGACAAAGTTGAAAAGAAAGTTAGTGGATTGGGATATTACAATCTGGAAAATTAGCTGGATTGTAGACACAGAGATTAAAAGATAAAAGCATGTAAACCATTAAAAGACTTGAGGGTGGGGGTGGAGTTACATATTCCAATATATGTTTTATAAGCATTACAAAAGAAGATAATGTAAAGACAGTCAGAATAGCAGTATCTGAAGGTGTAATGGCTGAAACTTTTCCAGAATTGAAGAAAAATATAATATTAAGACTAAAATTGCACTCCAAATATTGAGCATAATGCACAAAAATAAAACTGCACCTGAACACAGAGTAATGAAATATGTGGGATATTATGGACAAAGAGATATTTACCTACAAGTGAAAAATGACAGATTACCTATTTAAAATATTTTAAAGAGATTTCAATTAATTTTGTAAGTAGATATTAGAACCAGTGGGATAATGTCCTCATTGTATTGGGGGAAAAACGTCAACCTAAAATTCTATGCTTAAATATCATTTTTGATTGAATGCATTTTCATTCAATGAATAAAAATGTTTAAATCTAAATATCTTATGGAAAAAGTATTAATGTTTGTATTTCATCATGAAAAAGTAAAATCCTAAGTATAGTATGGGTCAAAATACATAATGGTGAGCACAAATACTTAAAAATTCAGTAATTTTTTTTTTTTTTTTTTTTTTTTTTTTGAGACCGAGTCTCACTCTGTCACCCAGGCTGGAGTGCAGTGGCATGATCTTGGCTCACTGCAACCTCTGCCACCCGAG
>NW_012104098.1:179170-204427 GCF_000951045.1 Mandrillus leucophaeus
AGTGAAAATAAAGGAATGAAATCATTAAATACTAATTCCTAAGAAGCTCATAGAATAATATCAGTGTCAGAAAAAAATAATTACAGTAAAAAATTTACTGGAATCTATTACTAAAGAATAATAAAGGAATACTCTAGCCACAAGGTATAACTAATAAATTTACATGTAAAGACAAATTTTTAAAATATTTTAAAAGTTATCATGAGTATAAAAATAAATTATTTTCCCAAATTATGGGGAAGATTGTAATACAAGTCCATCAGAATGATAGATAATGCACAAAAGCAAAGATATACAACATTTAACCACCTCTTCAAACAATAGAGCTTGATCTAAAATGGAAACCAGTATTTGCCAAATATATAATATCATCAGGTATATGTGAAGTATGTGATAAGCCACAAAATAAGTTTCAAGATATGACAAAGAAGTGTTATAAAGGCCACATTTTATTACAATGATGCAATTAAAATGGAAACTAAAAATTACACCAAAGCTTTAAAAAAAAGTTTGGAAGCTAAAAGCAAAAAACACAATGTAAATTACAAGTTTGGAACTGGTGACAAACAAAACAAAAAAAAAAAAAGAGAGAGAGAGAGAAAAAGCAAACTCTGCAAAAATATTTAAAGAGATTTATTCTGAGCCCATGTGAGTAACCACATTCTGGGGAAATACAGTCTCAGAAATCTTGTAAAAGTGTGCCCGAGGTGATCAGGTTACAATTTGGTTTTATACATTACAGGGAGATAGGAATTTCAGGTAAAATAATAAATCAGTACATGGGAGATACACATTGGTTTGGCCCAAGATGGCAGGACATCTTCAAGTAGAAGCTTACAAGTCATAGGTGGGTTTTTGGATTCTTTAGCTGGCAATTGGTTGAAAGAGTTAAGCTTTGTCTAAATACTTGGAGTCAGTAGAAACAAATGCTTAGGTTAAGATAAAGGAAAGGGTCTGTTATCTGTCATGTGATGCCATGCTAGAGCCAGGTTGGAAAGTAAGCCACAATATACTGGGTCAAAAAGGGTCTGTTGGCTTGACTTTACCCAGGCCCTTAGAAAGGAATTTGAGCAGGAAGAAAAACCCAGAGTTCAGTGCTCAGAATTAATCCAAATGAAGGAATTCATATTATATTTGTTGAAGAAAGCTAAAGCCATCATTAATGAAAATTTATAATTTCAGATACATTTTTTAAAAAGAGAAATTTAACATAATGTATTAAAATTTAATTGAAGATGCCCTTTTCTACAGAATAGAAAGGTAGAAATAATTAATATATGATGGATGAGAAGCAAAATTAAAGTTATTAAAATAAGAGATAACGTCAACAAAATCAAAAGCTGGTCTTTGAAAAGAATATATAGACAGACAAATGTAAAGGTTTGTCAAAAGAGACAAAAATAATCACAAAGAAAAAAGTCATAATTAAGCAACATCAGGGAAAAGCGGATAACTAAAAATATGACAGCGATTAAAGAAACCACACCAAATGCTATGAAGGACTTAATGTTAATTATGAATTCTTCAGTAAAATGGCATTTCCAGAACAAAATGAACATAATAAATACAAAACAAAATAAATACAAAATAAAATACAAAAACCAAAACAATAATAAATAAAAAAATCAACTAGCTATAAACTTTGAAAAAAATGTCTTAAATAGAACACGCAATACAAGAAATAAAGAGGAAAACCATTAAGACAATATAAATATTGCTCTTGAAATGAGACCTAGACAGAAGAAAGAATGATTAAACACCTGAAAACCTTTTCACTGACCCTAGGAATATAGTTGAGTGAAACAAATTCAAACAGTGGTTTATTTGGAGTAAATCCACTTAGCTTGGTTACCCAGCCCAAGATCACTCTAGTGGTCACAGGTTTGCTATCTCACTGTTTTTTGAAGAACTGCCTCTCATTTCCTACACTGTAGCTGGTGTGTTCATAGGAACTCATCTCCCTGGATGGAGTCATTATTTAAGGGGTAGGAATCTGGCTCAGGTGGGAGCAATAAGATTACTTCCCTGTATTTTCCAAACTAATTTTGAGAGAGATAAGTTATTTCTTCTCTGATTAAAAGGTTTCAGAAAATGTGTAATATACATATACATGTGTAATCTTCCTTCTGATGCTCAGGTCTAGTACAATAAAGAAACTAGTAAGAGTAAGACCATTCAGGAAGTCAGGTGGTATTTGAGTTTTGGTTCCTGCCAAATCTAAATGCCAGCTGCCACCTGCTCAGTCTGAAGTCTAGGTTTGTGAGCTGAAGAAGGATGTATCGTCCTCAAATATGCCAAAGTGGTATATTGACTATTTTGAGATAAAAACATTGGAGAAATTATAGTTTCAGAAAAAGAATGGCTGAATTTTCTTTTCCTGCATGCAGCAGGCCTTGAATAGTCTTTTGCAAGGGGTGCTTTCCCAGTATCAGGGCGTGAGAAGAATTCTTATCACCAGAGACTAGGACTTAGTCTTGTAATAGGCCTGAATAAAGAATCTCCCCCAAATAACCCTTATCTTCCACTAGCTTTACACCTCTCATATATCTCCTAGTGTCTCCCCAAGAACTTATTACCCTAGCCAGGTCCCCTTGTTCTGTAATTTCTTTACAATTTCATGTTTTTTTGTCTAAAAAATGTAAAAGCATTTTCTTTGGCCATTCCTTTGGACTTTGCTCTCTGATGAAAATCCTCATGTAAATGTAAAATTAATAAAACTTGTGTGCTTTTCTCCTGTTCATCTGCTATATCAGTTTGGTTCCTGGACCAGCCAAAGAGCCCACATAAGAATAAAAAGGGGGTGGGACTGATCTTTCCCTCCTCTACAGAGCCAATGAACACCCTAATTTTGCTTAAATTAGTTTGATTTGGGGTTTTTTAATTAACATGTCCTATTTTTTTCTATCAAATTAGAATAAATTTTTAATGACAGCACTGATGTTGATAAAACTGCAATACAATCAGTTTTGTATTACTGGTGGATATAGTAATTGATAACTAAAATTAACAGTTTTTTGCCATGACATATGCTCAATATTTATAGGAATTTTTTTATGTGCAACAATTATATTTTACAAATGAGGAAAATAATGTTTAAAGAGGTAAAGTGACTTCCCTAAAATTACCTAGTTAGAATGATTTGGAGTGCGGATTCAAGCCCCTGTATGGTTAACTTCTGAGTCCAAGATTTTATCCACTGTATTACATTTTATTTTTTCAAAACGAGTATAGTATATCACAAAAGTTTAAAAATATAGAAAATATTTCCCCATTAGGATACATTAAATAGTCCATAAGATAAACATTTGTCACATAGATGTTCCTCACACTATTATTTATAAGCTAAAACTGTAGAAACATTAAAATTATCAACAGATAGCACACATATAAATATATAAAATTATAATATGTATAATTATATAGCTAAACTATTATTTTGGCATTTCAAAATATATATGTTATTAGATAACATATATAAATATATAACTAAACTATTATAATGGCATTGCCAAAGATTATTAATGACAAAAAATATGTAGTTCAATGAAATAGCAGCATGCAAAATTGTCTATATTATATGTATACACAAAGCATATATTGAAAATAAATCAGAAATTGTTATCTTTAGGTAGTAAGCCGATGCACATTAATTTTATTTGTTCTTTTCAATTAAAAAAATTAGATTTCATGAAATTATCATACATTAATTTGTATCATCAGAAAAATATTTTTGAATAAAGAAATAATGAAATCAAAACATCACACACAGTACCTGTCAAGTGATCTAATTTTTATTTTCTAAAATTCTGCTATGCAAAATGGGCAAGTAAGAGGGGTCATCAAGCAAATGGCAGAGACATTAAGCCCGGGAAACATCAGCTGCCTTCAATATGTGAAGGTAATGACCTGCAACTTGGTATTAAGGTATAACTACAATAAAATGTTTAGGCTCATTAGGAGGAAAATTAGTATTTCAAACATTTTTAGTACTGATACATTAGCATGTCTCTTAGGACAGGCCTATGCAGCATTAAGCAATAGCTCATTACACCATTTCCTCAGTACCCGAATGGCACAAATAAAACAAAGAAATTATGGAATTAGAATGGAAAGAGAAGACAAGACTTGGGAATGCTTAGAAAGTTCAAGTACAAAGAAGGAGGAAATATAGAGCATTGGAAAGGTGTGGATAAGTTTGTAATTTTTGGTGTATACTTCTTTCCTATGCCATCATCAGTCTGTTAGGCATTAAGAACTACCATATCACCAACCATGCTCCATGGATAGGAGAGTTGGAAATCTCAAAAATAATTACTGAGCAGCTAAATTATACAACACAGCAGTACATCATTACAATAACTTGTACAAAGTGATTTATACGTACTGTCTCATTTAAGTCTACATCTCTATGGTTAGGTACTGGTACTGCTCAATGTTACAAGTGAGACCACCGAGGTTCATGTTATTACACTTGCCCAGAGTCATGTGGTTAGCAAAACGCAGGCTCGGAATGCAAAACCTGGTGCTATGGTTTGGATATGGTTAGTGTGGCCCTACTAAGTCTCATGTTGAAATATGATCCCCAATGTTAGAGTAGGGCATGGTGAGAGATTTTTGGGTCATAGGGGTGGCGCACTCATGAATGGTTTGGTGTCATTCTTGTAGTGAGTGAGTTCTCACTCTATTAGTTTCTGTGAGAGCTGCTTGTTAAAACCAGCCTGGCACTACACCCTCTCTCTTCCTCTCTCTTGCCATGTGACATCTACACTCCCCTTCTCTACCTGTTGGCTCCCCTTCCTCTTCCACCATGAGTGGAGGCTCCCTGAAACCCTCACCAAAAGCAGATGACAGCACCATACTTCCTGTACAACATGCAGAACTGTGAGCCTCACAAAGCTCTTTTCTTTATAAATTACCCAGCCTCCGATATTCCTGCAATCGGCAAACTATAGAAGCATGGCGCCAGCATCTGCTTCTGGTGAGGTCTTCAGCCTGCTTCTGTTCATGGCAGAAGGCAAGGGGAGCCAGTGTGTGCAGAAATCACATGGCAAGAGAGAAAAGCAAGAGAGAGAGACAGAGAGAGGAAGTGCTAGGTTATTTTTAACAACCAGCTCTTGTGGGAAATAAGAGTGGGAATTCACTCATCACCTCCCTCAGGGAAGGTATTAATCTATTCATGAGAGATTTGCTCCCATGACCTAAACACCTCTTACTAGGTCCCACCTTCCAACACCATTACACTGGAAATTAAATTTCAACATGAGATTTGGAGAGGTCTACCATCCATACTATAGCACCCATGAAGCCACTTAGGTGCATAAACACACATACCTTGCTATTGAGGTAAAACACACCAGAACAGCTAATAGAGCTTTAAGAGCATATCAACAAGTACCATATGTATTAACAAAGAACAAATCAAGCAAGCAGGTGTTTAAATTGACAAGGCAGAAGAGTAACTAGAAATAAAGACAATGTATATAAAGCAACCAAAATTTACTGAACTCTACTGTGACCCTGGCTGGGACCAAGAGGAAGAAAAACAATGAATATAAGCCCTCAGTAAGCTTCTGGTCGATTGTTGGAGAGAGGAATAACTAGGCAATTACAATAGAAGAATTAAATGCTAGAAGTAGGTATTGTTTAGAGTACAAATTGATCACCTAATTCAAGACTGTAGAATCTAAGAAAGTAACTTCTAGGAGCAGAACCCTAGAATAAATTCACCAGGTGAATACAGTTTTCTGGAAATGTAATGTTTCAGACAGATTAAGATTATGGACAAATATTAGTGATGAGAAGGCAGGAAGGTGTCATTTTTATTGAAAATGGCACAATGTCAGCGCACAAAGCAGAAATGAACACACTACCCCATGGGGAATGTGGTGAATTTATGATGAGGTTAACAATGTGTAAAAACTCCAAAGTTTCTGAAGCCCACATTGAGGAATGTAAATTTTACATATGATGTAAAAAAGTTATTATGTGTTTTGTATATAAATATTGATACATTAAAGGGAATGTTGAAGGCCACTAGTCTCAGTAAGTTAAGAAGGTATTGTCTAGTGCAAGATTGTGTCTCGGAGGTCCTGAAAAACAAGTGAAGATTGCTTTCTTGTGGTATTCAAGTTTGTTATAAGTAAGAGGTTGACTGAATTGGGCAAAGTTGTCTCAATCTGTACAAAACCTATCTCTTCATTCATCCAACAAATATTTATGGAGTCTGCAAGGGTTTGGCACAGTTTTAAGTGGTGGACAAGCCTCACGGAATGGGCATGCTTCTGTAAAGAAATATACAATAAATTAAATAAATCAGTAAAATATGTGGTATGTTAAATGTTAAAAGCTATAGAGAATTTTTAAAAATGTAGACAAGGAATGTTTGGCAGACAGGGTGTTTAAATATAAATAGCCTGTCAAAACTAGGAGTGTGTGACCTTTGAATTAAAACCTTATGGATTTGTGGGGCCAAGTTGTGCTGTGAGAATGAAGAGTGACTCAGGAAGAGGGAAGAGCAAGATCAAGGGCCCTGAGGCAGAAGCACTAACAGTAAATAGGCCAGTGTAGACTTCCAAGTCTTTTCATATATGAAATCAGGAAAGAACAGGTGCTATGTGTTGAACTGATTCAAAAAGCATGGATTTGGAGATCAGTCAGAAACTATGAATCATCATTAAATCCAGATTGCTGGAAGCACAAAGGGGTATTCTCATGATTTCAATTATTATTAAGATGTTTATGACTCTTGAATCTACATCTCCAATTAACAACTCTCTCTTAAATTCCAGGTCTTTATTTCCAACTACCCATAGCATTTCTCATTTGGAAGTTCCTCACGTACCTCAATGTCATCCTGTTCAAAGCCAAATTAATCTTTTCCTCACTTCCCATTTCAATAAAAGGATCCAAACTCCAGGCAATCAACAGAGCTTGTTATCCCATTCTCCATCTCTTTCCTTTCCAATTCAATTCAGTTGAAATTTGCCTCCAAAAATTCCTTATTTCAGCCTGTCATCATCTCACTTGGGACGCATGCAGTGAACTTCCTCACTTCAACCCTTTATCTTTGCAAGCTATCTTATCTTATCTTACCTTATCTTATCTTATCTTATTATTTTTGAGATGGAGTCTTGCTCTATCACCCAGGCTGGAGTACAGTGGTGTGATCTTGGCTCACTGCAACCTCCACCTACCAGATTCAAGTGATTCTCCTACCTCAAGCTCCTGAGTAGCTGGGATTACAGGCACGCATCATCACACCCGGACAATTTTTGTATTTTTAGTAGAGAATTTTCGCCATGTTGGCCAGGCTGCCCTCGAACTCCTGATCACAGCTCACTGTAACCTTAAACTCCTGGGCTCAAGCCATCCTTCCACTTCAGCCTCCTGAAGCAACTAAGACCACAGGTGTATGCCCATATGCCCAGCTAATGTTCTTTATTTTTGGTAGAGATGGGGTCTCACTATGTTTTTCAGACTGTTGTCAAACTCTCAGAAGTTTGAGCTACCACATCTAGCCTAGTTTATCAACAAAAAGGACTAGATCTTTACTTGTTTGAATCTCCCATAACACCTAGCGCAATGCTTTTCATTTTGCAGATGCTAAATAAATTGAAAGCACAGTCCTGAAGGAATTGAATATAGACTGGCCCAAATTCCTGGCCGCGAAATATGATGCAAAATTAGTGGATTTCTGAAGGTGAAGTGGAGAAGAAGTTTTAATAAATCACAGAGTCTTTCTACTCTAAAGACAATTTTTGAAACTAACGTTTTATTCAAGGAGAAATGGAAATTCCTTACATGGCATATGAAATTGATGCATTCTCCCTCTGGCAGTGAGCCTCTTCTAAAAGCACTAAAGAATAATGTTCCTCACTCTCATGTGAGTTTACTTCATTTTCAGTGTCATTATTGGCATTATTTCAGACATTCACGTATGAGATCTTTGTCTTATAGGCCCTTGGTGTTTTCTTCCGATGTGACTTGTCACATCGCAGCAATATCTTATGATATATTTACATACTAACATACTGTAATGTCAAAGTAGGGCAGTAGGGTTTCTGGAATATGAAGAAATAAAACCAAAGAGATATGAAGTAAAAATTGAAGCTTATTACTCCACATCTGAAGAGCCAGTGGTATTAAATTTTTACAGTTTGGCATCACTCTGTATGTCAGAAGAAAGATCTCAGATTTGCTGTGGTGTTTGCTAATGTTAAAGCATTCCTCCAGCCAACAGACAAAATGAAGTCTGTATGGCTGACTGAGGTTCTCAAAGTTAATACAGAACCAGGTGGTCATAGCCAGGCAAGGGAACTGTCAGGTACTCTGTGTTCTCAGAAAGTACTCTATGTTCTCAGAAAGGTATTGTAAAAGTGTCACAAAACCTCCCTTTCTATGATTAAGCCAAACCAGTTTCTGTTGTGGTCAAGATAAACTATGGCCAGGACTCTCAGACTTTCACACCGGCTGCTTAAAAAAAAAAACATCTGACCAGAGACTTCTGGTTTAGAGCTTGGAAGCCAGTCAATCAGGGTTTATCTATTTTAACCAATCAGAACTGAATAAGTTTGAATGCTTCATTTGCATAAATGGACGACTTGGTTGAGAACTGGGGTGAGAATTTTCTCTATTTAAGCCAGACCCTCCCTTTCTTCATTGGAAGGCACACTCACTTGTATTGCAGGCTATTCCTCCCCAATTTTGAGATTGTTGTTAAGAAAATAAAGCTCTTCCTTTCTCCTCCACAGATCTCATGCTTATTTGTCAACACCAGTAAGTATTGAGTCACAAAGTATCTTTCAGATTTCAGAAAAACCAGGTGTGAAAATAAATTCTTGTTTCTCTAAAAAGCCTTATAAGTGATGCATTCATAGTCTATAGTTTTTCTCAGTTTCTAAAGAAAATGTTAGTGATTACCAATATATTTCTGAAAGATAATATAAAAGTATTCCATGGAGTAGAAAAGTAAAGTCTTGAGAAATTAAGGGATTTGTCTAAGCTTTCACATGAAATTCATGGTCCAAGCAGAACTATAATTAAGGTTTTCTTCAAACATACTGTCAAGTTTGATTTTTTATAGGAGGAAGGGCTAACTATAAATGTTAAAAATAATGCTATTATTATTACAATCACATATCTTCTGGTGAAATCTGTTGACACTTAAAAACAGATGCTAAAAAAGACTTCCAGTCACAATGGAGTCAAAGGGATCAGGTATATCCTCTTGCCTGAAACAACCAAAAACCTGAAAAAAATATGGAAAATAATGGTTTACAAGACACTGCATATTAGGTAACAAAGGGCAATAATCATCAAGAGATGAAAACGAATGAAGTGAACCATAGAAGACTGCGTTGACATACTACCTTGACAATTTCTAGCTCATAACACAAGGAGAGGGAACTGAGATAAAGCACAGCAGACTCCCTAATTAAAGAGATCAAGTTGAGGGTACGGGGATGCCAAGGCAGGTAGAATTTGCAAGGCAGAGTCTACAGAAGGGGTGAGGTGAGAGTTGCACAGAGAAAACCCTGGAGATACGCAGAGAAACCTCCTCTAGTATTTAGCTCAGTAATGATTGGCATATGTCTGTGAGGAAATTACTTAGGGGCCTAGGAAGAACTACCTGAAATAATTAGAGGCAACACGAAAAGATGTTCAGATTACACTGGGAAAGTGAAGACTGCCCTAACAGACAGAATGAAAAATTGCAAGATTTAAGGTCATTGAGTAGATTAGAAGATGAAGAGGGGTCTTGCTTCAGTAGTGGGGAAGTAATTAGCCCTAGATTGAGCACTGCTTCTTTCCCACCTAACAAATCTGGAAGTACTAAACAGTTTCTAAGTAACTTGACAGCATTCCAGAACAAAGCTCAAGACTATTTGTAAAAATACAAAATATCTAGCATCCAACAAGGTAAATTGGATGAATTTATGAAGCACTAGGTAATATCTCCATATTACATATGAGAAAACTTAGGCTACTTCTAATTCACACAACTGGTAAGTGATAGCTGGGATCTGAAACTCAATCTGGTTAAATTGAAATCATTAGATAAGAAGACAGGAATACATTCATATGTAAATCAGATTAAAGGTATTTCTTTGGAGTGTTTTCATTCAGTTTTGATGCACATCAATTGATTTTGGCACAGCAATCTTGGAACTGGCCAAAATTGAGGGTAAATATAAGAAGGGTTAGGGGACAGTGTAGAAGGTTGTGGCTCACTAGTGAGCATAATCAGACAATGAAAAGCCTTGAGTAGAGCTTAAAGGATTAAAATCTTTCTTGTTGCTTTCTCAGTTAAACTGGAAATTAAAGACTTAACTGAAACATGCCAATAACTCTCCCATCCAATCTTAAAGCAATCATAATATGACATATATGTACAATTAACGTGGCCACCCAACTGGGCAATTCACATACACACAGATAGACATATATAAAGAATGTATTTTCCTGAAATGATTATAACTTGAGAAGTTTTCCCCTGCCCATCAACTTATTTTCTTCTGAACAACTATTTTTAAATGAGGCACTTATACCATAGTTATTTACATTTGAATGAAGCTTACACTGATAATTTTACTTCCTAAAACAACCCATAATGATGGGTGATACAACTTGAGAATTAAAGGTCATTTAAGTGCTTTAAAATATCAATTTGCCAAATACTAAACGTCTACTACTTTTTAATACATTTAATCAAGCTGCTCTAACCCACCCTTTTTTCTAGAACAGTCTGTTTCTATCTCACAACTGGTCTACTTTTTATTTCGTTATAACAAACTGACGAAATAAATTTGTACATACTTTAAGATGATGAAACTTCTTTTATAAAGAGTTTTGAAAACATGATTAGTCATTCATTAAGTATCACCCAGACAAGCATTCCCTATTAGAATGGCCTAGTGCCAGGTGAGGGTGTGTGATGAGGAAGAGGACAGGACCGATGCAGTACGGAAAAGGGTAAGACATGATTCTAGACCTTCATGAACTATGGAATCATCTTGGCCAATTTGTAAACCTCCTAAACAAAATAAAATGCATTGCCATGTAAATTTACATTTTAGAAATATTTATAGATAAAAACAAAATACACACAGGTGAATCTTTTATTTAACACAATTGAAAATATATATCGTGTTTTCCTTTCCAAACTCTCCTCCTCCTTGGATAGACCAGTATTCTGTTTGTTAACCTGTAACTCAGCTCACTCCCACTCTGCTCTTTCCATCTACCAGATAAAGAAATACAGCATTCTTTTTGGGGTTTGAAATGAACAGCATGTGATATCGTTGGAGCAGCTTTTGCATAAATTTACATAAGAAACTGAACATCACTGGACCCCCTGAAGAGTAAAAGCTAGCCACAGTTGATACTGCACTTGAAATAGTATACCAGGGATGATAATTTTAAAAAGGCAGACACTTAAATTCATTAATCTGTTGTCCTTTATTCAGGGAGGAAGTCAGTTCTTTCATATTCCCTGAGATATGAAAGGCAGAAGGCAGGGATTGAAAATTGGAGGAGCACTAGATTTCTGCAGCAGTGATTAGAGGTCAAAGAGGGGTTCGGAATCCTGAATGTCCACATTAGCAGCTGGCATAGTGGCAAACTGCAAAATTCCATCAAATCTACTTTTTTTCCCCTTGTGGGGAAAAAAAAAAATATTTTTATCTACTGAATTCAGTTTCATAAACATTTACAGAGAACTTACTATAAAAAATTTACAACTTTAGATTTCTAGTAATTTCAAAATAATCATTTCTTAAGTACTTGGGGATAATGCTTTTTAAAAAAAAATATGTATGTTTTATAGACTGTAGAGAAATAAATCATCTAGCAAAGATGAGAGCAATGTGTTAATTACTATTGTTAACAACAATGTACTTTTGCTGTTTGATCACTGCAGAAGATATTACATGACGTAGATACACAATCTGTAAGATCTGTTTATTGTGATAGTAACCTAAGGTGTTCCTCAATTTGGCAAAAGTCTCTTTTAAAGTAGCTAATTATTATTGATTAACATGGTGCTCACTGCAATAACATTGCTGGGATAACCTGCAATGGATTTATTTTCTCTTAATATGTACATAAATACAGTCACATAAATTCAGAGAAGTTCCATTATATACATAGAGTTGATAATGTATGAATAGGGTTGTGTCATCATAGTGTTTACATTACCAAGATTCATGTTTATGACCATAAACCATGCCTGGCTGTTGCCATTGTTGGAGCGCAGAACATGACACACCCTGAAGTATGACTCCTTGGTGTGCTGAAAATACTTCGAACTAAAGGAAACTGGAAGGGTCTCTGACCTTCTCCACCTTCCTGTCTCCCGACCCTACTTCTCCCATGAAATGAGTCATAGTAACCAGAATTCCTCTTCCCCAAGGGGAGTCAGAAACTGAAACTTCTCTCCCCGAAAGCAAGCCATAAAACCTAGGAAGCTCACTCCATCCCTTCTCCCTTCTCCATAAAGCCTAGGAAGCTCACTCTATCCCTTCTTTTTTGAAGACCGTGATTCCAGGTGTCCCCATTGCCAGGTGAAAGAAATGCTATACAGAAACAACAAAAACAAAACAAAACAAAACAAAGAAAGGAGGGAAGGAAGGAGAAAGAAAAGAAAAGATAGTCAGGCCTTACTGGATTTCTTCCCTTGGTCTATTACAATTAGATTATACTCTCTTGCCCAATCACATTTCTAAGTTATTGTCTATTCTTCATTAAATCTAAACATCAAAATAGACAATTTTCCCTGGGTCTTTTAAGTTTTCATTCCTAAAGGCTCCCATGTCAAGTAAAACCCTGATTAAATACATTTGTTATACTTTTCCCTTGTTAACCTGTCTTTTGTTACAGGACTTCCAGCTGTGTTCCTTCAGATGGGTGAGAAAAGGTGCCATATCTTTCTGCCTGTACCTCGTATTGAAGTGACTTGATAAAATATCCAAAATCTATAGTTTGATCTATAAAAATAGCTTAGAGGATGGAGCTATATATATTTAACTAAAATGTTGAGCCTTTTTAAGAATTATTTGTAACAGACTCTCCTTCTGTTTGCTAGCCTTATTTTTTCTTAGAAACTATATTTTTTTTCACTAGTAAGACAATCATACTTCATTGAAGATATGGAATTGTATCCATAATACTCTTTGGAGAGAGCGAAGTTACAACCTCACCAATCCACAATAGTCTGTTTTTACCATTTTAGGTATACAAAGCATACCGTGATAGAAAAGCAATTCATAATGTAATGACTTGATTTATTTCATAACTTTGTATTTCAGTCTGTAAAAATTGAAAACCAGCTATTTCTTAGAAAAAACTTCTGTCCCTCAGACTAAAAAGAGAACATTTTGAATGACTACAGCCAATTCCAGTATCAAGCCTCATGAAAAAGAAACAGAGTATATACTTCAGATTCTCCATGGTCCTTTCTCCAGCTCAGGTGAAGTAAAGGATCTAAATGCAACCAGGTATTAAAGTCAGAAGAAACAAAAGGTTCTTCCACTTCACAACCACCCAAATAACAAATCAGGGAATATTTGCTAAATCGAAAGAAAGAAAGGAAAGAAGAAAGAAAGGAAGAAAGGAAGGAAGGAAGGAAGGAAGGAAGGAAGGAAGGAAGGAAGAAAGAAAGAATAAATCTGAAAACTCCAATGTTTTTTGGAAACAATTCAATGAATTTAGGTTTCTGAATGCAATCTAGATAGCAGATTAAATTCCTTTAGTTAGAAAACTGTTGCGTGTTTTGGTCTAGCTATTGAGGAAATGGCAGAGCAAGCTGATGATGCACATGACAGCCCAAGACCAAGGTGAAAGGAGCTTCAGGAAATTCCAGCCCATCCTGCTGGAAGATGTACTTTTTAAAACAGTTTCCCTGCAGAGCCACTTGGTATACAAATTAAATATCTTCCAGAGAAAGGGCAGACTCTCTCATTCTGCCTGTGGTTTTGCATGCTAACTAGCAGTCACTTCTTAAAGTATGGATTCACAGGGTCACATTCACCTGCCAACGTACAATTAAGTGGGGGAAAATTACATTAAAGGGGATAATCAAGTTTTCTTGTAATTGTGCTTATGAGTAAATTGGTGTGACAATTCTTTTTGCTCTAATTATGTGCTTCAAAAACAATGTTCATGCATTAGACATTATCCCCATTATGTAAAACAATCTTAAAAATTCATGCTGTTTATCATACATGTAGTTTTTTACACTTTTTAAATCACATGCAAGTTAAGACTAGCTCTAATAAATCCTAATTAGAGAGGAGTGTATCATTTTATGTTGATATTTTCACATTACTTAGAATATTTTTATACTGTGAAACCTGTTTAAATGAGATTTTACTGTATTAGAAGACCAGTTGTCTGAATGGTCAAATATCCTGATCAGTGACATTATTTCTTATAAAAAAATAAAATATTTTGAACTAGTTTTGGCAGCCATATGCTCAAAACAATAATGGGAGTCTGAAAAGTATATTAAATTTTAAAATAAAATTTAGAATCAATGATAGAAAATAAGTTTAGTTGTGTCGCAGCAAACATGGTCCTATGTCCTCTTCAATATCTCTTCAGTTCTGACCTACAGTGACTTTCTGACATTTCCTAGTCAATGAATATTTATTGATTAGTGCTTCTTACTGAGAATTATGCTAAGAATTCCAGGGTTAAAAAAAGTTAAGGTATTAGTCACACAAAAAAATCCATTACACTTCTCATAGCTGGGTTATCTTTGTATAGGTGACATTACCAATCAGTTATCTATATGATTCTAGATATTCCACCTGCTTAATCTATTCCTAGTTCACTCTATGTGAACTCTGTTGCTATTCCTGCACAGTACCATGTTGTCACACTTCAGGAACTTGGTATCTCTTATTGCCTATGTTTGAGTTCTCTTCCTTCAAACCTTCATATATGGTTTCTTTATTCTCTCAGAGAATCTCTCTCTGACCATTGCATTATAAGCCTCAACTCCCACCTTATTACTCTTTCACCTGATTGATTCTTGATAGGTAGCACTTCATATTCCTGAGATTATTCACTTACTTACTGGTTTATTGTCTCTGATTATTAAGAGAATATAAGGTACATAAGGACAGGACTTGGTATTTTTCATTGCTGAACTCTCACTATTTAGATTAGTGCCAGGACACAGTTGATATAAAGGGTTGCTAAGTAGAAATTTCACTACTGAACTGTTTTCATATATGCTAAAAGGTTTTAAAGTTATCCAAAGATACATATATAGAAAACAAAGGATTATTTTTTTTTGGTCAAAGAGGAAGTATCAAGAAATATGACATAATTATGTTGCTTTCAATTTTCGTAGACCCATCAAGAAAATGACAAATGTATGAAATCAACTCCATTTGACTGTAGGAGTGATGATTGGAGGTTAAAATTTGGGGGCAGTGCAATAGAATCTTAAATGTATCATTTTTATCTGTAGTCATTTACAGTGTTAGATTTCTAACACCAAAATAAAGTAGAAATAAAGACAGAAGACTTCTATTAATTTATTATAGTTACCTTGTATTCTAATTAATTTTTTAATGTCTGCTTATACAAATTCTCTTCTTTTGCTTTACGTTTTTTAAAGTATGTCGCTTTTTACTAGAAATTATTTTTCTTTCCAAAGTACAAAAAGTATTAAGGCAAAAAGTTTATTTCATAAAATATTAAGTTTAAAAAATCACATAGTATAGGATGGGCTTGAGATATAAAATTATATTTTGATTATGTAGGAATATTGACATAATTTAAATATTTTCTAAAATAAAAATGGGAGATTACATATTCCTTAATTTTATATTCTATTATTGTTTCCAATTTCCTTGGATAGACAGAACCTGCTTCAGTGTTTTTCACCACACATCTAAAAGTTTTGACTTATGCATCATCTTGGTACAGTAATGAATAAAAACTGACATCAAATATCAATATTATTGGCCCAGCTAAATGGTAGTTGACATCAAGGTGGATTGCTGGAGAAGTAAACAAAATGGAAATATTTTTGGTGTATAAATACCGCCTGACATCATTTGTCCTTCAGGGAATCAATCACTGTATGACCTAAATGTTGTTTGCATTTCTTTATATAAAATGGCCAGAGATTGATATTGAGTGCTTGCTGTTTGAACTTAGGTAACAAACAAAATTGAGAAATCAGAAATTCAACTTCCTTTGCTAAAGTGGAGATAGGATCACTTTTTTAGGTAGGCAATTGCAGGTTTTTGTTTATCACTAATTTTTTAAAAAGGTAATGTGAATTGATGCATTTATGTCTACTTACTGGCAACTTAGGAAAAGCAGTTAACCTATCTTAGATCAAATTTAAAACATTTAACTTCCTAATTATTGTATAACATATCCAGATATAAAAGAAACAAAATACTCCCTCTGAAGCTTATACCCATTTTTTTAGCAGGATTTAGCTCAAGTTTCATACAGTCACACATTCTTTTTTAGGATAATTTTAACTTTTTATGTTCCTGAACTTTGCTTAGGTGCAAAATATGTATGGCAAGTTTATGTGCACACTACTGATATTACGTTATAGAAAATTAAATTATAGACTATAAGGAATTTATGTTATACATATTTGTGTGTGATTATTCTTTATTTACTTCTACTTATTTGAAAACAAATGGCTAGAAAGGCACATTAGCTCCATTAACAAAAGTACAGGTTCAGTATGCCTTATACAAAATTCTTAGGAATAGAAATGTTTTAGATTTCTGACTTTTAAAAAATTTTAGAATATTTGCATATACATAATGTAATATTGTGGGGATAGGACCCAAGTCTAAACATAACATTAATTTATGTTTTGTATATACCTTATGCACATAGACTGAAGGTAATTTTATACAGCATTTTAAATAATTTTATGCATGAAACAAAGTTTGTGCACACTAAACCAGCAAAAAGCAAAGGTGTCAGGTGTTGAACATGAAACCATAAGTTTTGGATTTTGGAACATTTTGGAGTTTAGATTTTTGTATTAGAGATGCTCAGACTTTGTTAATAATAATAGCAGTAGTAGGAATAATACCTCTTCTAGTTACTAAGCACTATTTAAAACACAACACTATTTAATACTCACTGTTCTTTTATCACTCATTTTAAGGATGAGCTAAATAATTTGCTCAAGATCATATGTCTTATGAATAGCAAAGCCAGAATCTGAAAAGTACCAATAGGAGACAAATATAACTGAAACTGAATAACTGTACAGGGACTCCAAAGGCATGGTACACAATGATGCCATAGTAGCTTTCTAAGGAACAGCGAATCTATCCTGATAATTAAATAACTTTAGTTTGCAGCTAAACATCTGCAGAATTTGGAAGCCTAATCAAGTTGAAGTAAATAAGATCTAATGATACAATGCTATAATGAAAGCCTTGTGCTTATATTTGTTCAGAATTCAGCATTCATTCATTTATTTATTCATTGCTGTTTTTGAATATTAAATATGTAAAACAGAATATGCTACATATTGGAGATATTGCGTAAAACAAAATTGAAAATATTCTTATTTCTTTTCCCTGAATTCTGGTATAGAGAGATTTTTGAAAAAAGTAAACAGACAAAAATCCCCAAGACAATTGCTAGCTATGACTGATCATTCTACTTCTGCATCTAGATGAATAGAATAATATTTATTAAGATGATATAATGGAGAAAGGAATCAGTGTGGATTATGGGAAAGCAAGTTTCATTTTTAACATATTTTAATGAGATGTCATAGATATTTAGGCTGAGATGCAAAATGACTAATGGTAAATTTGGGGGTCAGAATGGGATTTACTTGAAAATCATCATCATATCAATAAAATTAAAAGGTACAAGTTTGAATAATATGAATTATGAAGAGAATCTGCTAGATAACAGGATTTAAGATTGAGCCTTGATACAGTTTAATATTTAGCAGTCAAGTAAGAAAGTAGGATCCAGCACAGTAGACTGAGAAGTGGTGCCTGTGGATATTTTATTTCTCAGGACGCAAGACAGGAGAACAATTTAGGTGATAACGAAAATTACTCATTGGCTAAAACAATGTAGAGCTCAAGAAGAGTTTCAGTAAACTTTTTGATTTGGAATTCATATTGGAATAGTCGAGGTGAAAATGCTAGTGGAGGTTTCTAGGGAACAAGGAAATGTAAGATAATGAAGAAATATTCCTGCCACTCAAAATTAATAGAAAGTATAGATCAAAAAGTAAAAAAAAAGAAATTAATATATGCCTAAAATCAAAGTAGACATAATGAAACAAGGAGGCACAAAGTTGAAAAGAATCTAATATAAATTCTATAAGAAATGTGGTAATTGAAATAGAAAAACTCAGTAGAAAGAATAAAATTAAACAGGATTCAGCTAAAGAAAGATTGATTTATAAGACAGTTGTGAAGAAATTAATCGAAATGCCACACAAAGAAGTAAAGCACAGGAAATACAAAAAGAAACATGAAGTGAATGAGAAGTTTCAACACAGATATAAAAGGAGTTTCTAAAAGAGATACTAGAGAAAATTGACAAAACATAATATTTAATAACATAACAACTGAAAAATTCCCAGCATTGTAGAAAGACAAAGGTGCTCATATTGAGAAGGCACATCAGGCCCAGAGAAAAACAAAAAAGAAGCAAAACTACATGTAGACATAGCATAGAAAAATTAAAAGCAAAATATCCAAGAGAGTAAAATGTATGAGAAAGATCCAACCTTATCTACAAAGGATCAACTACTAAATGTATAGTTGATTCTCATCAGCAACAATAATGACAAAGGAAATAATAGAATGAAAATAAAATAATGACATTTCCAGATATACAAAGACCAAAAAAAGTTTACTACCCACACACTTTCCCTGAAAGAACTACGAGAGACTATCTTTAGTAAGAGAAAATGAAACCCTGCAGGGAGAAGAGAAAAGAAATAAATTCATTATAGGCAAAGAAATAATAAAACATATTGGTATATCTCATAAATATCAAAGATTTACATGACTAATTTCAAGATGAGACTAGAATGCAAAATAAAAATAAGGAAAAATGGAAAAGTCCAGCAAGAGCTTCTAGAAGGCCCTATGCAATGTCCATCCTAGTAATATTTAGGTCAACTTACTGGAAATTTGAAGTCAGATGAGACTCCCTGCTCATTTTTCTGCTACATAATTTTTACGCAATTTTTGTTTCTAATTTTCCCTTTACATTGAATTTTCTGTGGCTATTAATAATTTTCTGGAAATTACTGTCATCTTCCTTTTCTGGTTTTGGCTTTGCTTTATAAAAAGGACTTAATAAGTAGCTTTCATAGTTCCTTAAAATGTCTCATTACAGATTAGTTTAAAAGGAGGTTTAAAATAAATATCTACTTCTAATGGAGAAACCAGTGAGAAATGAAGACATCAGAGCTCTAATACCATAAGAGAAATAAAATTCAATTTAACAAATAAAACTCAATTTAATAGTTTTTCAGGGCCATATATAAATATTGTTTATCGCATATCTGTTTCTGTGAATCTTTTTTAAAGTTGTATTTTGTTTTTCATTGACACATAACTACATATTTAAGGATACAATGTGATATTTTGATACATGTGTGCATTGAGTAATGATCAAATCAGGGTAATTATCACATCTATCACCTCAAACGCTTGTCATTTCTTTATGGTAAGAATATTCAAATTTCTCAGTATTGTAGTATATTTTAACATCAGATAGTGTGTTACCTCCAGTTTTTTTCTTTAAGCTCAGGATTGCTTTGGCTATTTGGAGCCTTTTGGTTGCACAAAGATTTGAAATTTTATTTCAATTTTTATAGAAAATGTCATTAGTATTTTTTATAGAGATTGCATTGTATTTGTAGATCACTTTGGGTATTATGGATATTGATATGATTTGGCCGTATTTCCACTCAATTTCATCTTGAATTGTAGTTCCCATAATCGCCAGATGTCTGGGAGGGATCGGTGGGAGGTAATTTAATCATGGGGGCAGTTACCGTCATGCTATTCTCATGATAGTGTGTGAGTTCTCAAGAGATCTGATGGTTTTACAAGGGGCTTTCCCCCCTTTTGCTCAGCACTTCTCTGCTGCCACCATGTGAAGAAGGACGTGTTTAATTCCCCTACTGCCATGATTGTAAGTTTCCTGAGGCCTCCCCAACGATGTGGAACTGTGAGTCAATTAAACCTCTTTCCTTTATAAATTATTCTGTCTCAAGCAGTGCTTGATAGCAGTGTGAGAAGACACTAATACAGATAGTTTAACAATATTAATTCTTCCAACCCACGATGACAGAGTATCTTTCCATTTATTAGTGTCCTCTTCAATTTTCTTTCATAATTATTTTGTAGTTTTCATTACAGAAATCTTTCGTGTTTTTGTTTAAATTTATTTCTAGATTTTTTTGTAGTTGTTATAAATGGGCTTGCTTTTGTCATATCTTTTTCAGATAGTTTGCTGTTGCACATATAAATGTTACTAATTTTTTTGTTGATTTTGTGTACTCCATCTTTACTGAATTTATTAGTTCTAACAGTTTTTCAGTGGGGTCTGTAGAGTTTTCTCTATGTAAGATCATATCATCTGTACAAAGAGACAAATTGTCTTCCTCCTTTCCAATTTGGATGTGATTTATTTCTTTTTGCTGCCTAATTGCTCTGGCTAGGACTTCTAGCACTATGTTGAACAGAAACAGTAAAGATAGGCATCTTTGTCTTAGTCCAGATTTTAGAGGAAAAACTTTCAGCTTTTCCCTGTTTAGTATGATGTTTGTATGTTTCTTATATATGGCTCTTATTGTGTTGTGATATGTTTCTTCTATACTAATTGTTCAGGGTTTTTACTATAAAGTGATTGTGAATTTTATTGAATGCTTTTCCCATGGCTAATGAGATAATCATTTAAGTTTTGTCTTTCATTCTGTTAACATGATATATAACATTTACTGAATTGCCTATGTTAAATCATCCTTGCATCCCTGGGATAAATCTCACTTGATGATGGTGAATGACCTTTTTGATGTGCTGTTGGATTTGGTTTGCTAGTATTTTCTTGGGAGTTTCTGCATCTATGTTCATCAGGAATGGTGGTTTATAGTGTTGGTTGTTTTTGTTGTTGTGTCTTTGTCTGTTTTTGGTATCAGGGTAGTGCTGTTCTCATAGGATGAGTTAGCAAGAACTCTATCCTCTTCAAGTTTTAGGAATAGTTTGAGAAACATTGGTATTAGCTCTTTTTTACATGTTTGGTAGAATTCAGCAGTGAAGCCTACTTCTGAGCTTTTCTTTGATGTGCAACTGTTGTAGGATCCTGTAATTTCTTCATTTTAATTCTTTTATCTCTTTCTCTTCTGACTGTATTTCCAAATAGACTGTCTCCAAGCTTACTAATTCTTTCTTCTGTTTGATCAATTCTGCTGCTGATGCTCTCCACTGTGTCTTTTATTTCCTTCATTATATTTTTCAGCTTCAGGATTTCTGTTTGATTTTTTAAAAATTTCAATCTCTCTATAAAATTTCTCTGATAAATTTCTCAATTGTTTCTCTATATTTTTTGAAGTTTGAGGAGCATCCTTAAAGCAGCTATTTTTGAATTCTTTATGTGAGAGATTATACATCCTTAACACTTTAAGGTCAGTGTCTGGTGTCTTATTTTCTCTGTTTGATAAGGTAACATTTCCCTGAATATTACTGATGATAATGGACATGTGACAATGTCTGCACTTTGAAAGACTGGATATTTGTTCCAGTCTTCACAGTCTGGCTTTATTGTGCCTATCATTTTTCAGAGGGTCTTCCAGAGATCTAAAAAGACTAATTGTGTTCCCTGAGCCTGTGATCACTGAACTTGTCTTAGCACTAGAGGACCCTCTCAGTCCAGGTTTGCTGTGAATCTCACAACGGCTCCAAGGCTGGCATGGCTCTCTGTACTAGAAGGACATGGAGAAGACTTAAGGAGGATCCCTAGGCTGTTGATGAAAGCTGAACAGGAACCTGAGACTAAAATATTTTCTAATGGCCCACACAGGTGTGCCTCCCAGAAAGTCTCTGCACAAGTGGACTGGGCCCTCTCAGGACCTGCTGTGTGACAGCAGCTGATGAACCTGTCTCACTGGCCCACGTGAGTGTGCAATTCCCAGCAGGTCTTTGCATAGACAGTACAGTTCCCCAAAAGAAGTAAGCGGAGCTGGAACTGAGACTGGTGTACCTCAACATCTGTTGTGAAATGGAGGTTAGCAAACTCATCATGGAGGCTTAAAGTCCCAGGCTGAGAGAATATGGGCAAGTCTCCTTCTGCATCCTTGTACAAGTAGTTCTCATATGGAACTTCAGTTGAGGGAGGCTGGTGCCAAGCCAAAGAGCAACTTTCAGGTTCATTGTGAAGACCACTGTCACTGAGCAGACAAGTCTCTTCACTGAGGCAGTAGTCTGTGTGGTTCCTCTTGGATGCCTGGGAAAGGTTTTGGCACAGGTTTAAGGTCAAACAAGGATCTAGCCAAGCCCTTTGGGAAATGAGGTTATTCCTAGGCTTGAACCTGGGAGCATAATCAGCAGATCAGCTACATGGGTGCTGGACTATACTCTCAAAATAATCCTCCTGAGTCTTGGGCTCCACTGGGGCTCTCTAGCCTCCTACCTGAATCCTGAGACTCCTGCAGATAGACTTTTGTCTGTGGATTGGTGCAGGATTCTTGTTGTGGACAGAGATAGGAGGGTTACTTTTGTGTTTGTTTGTTTGTTTTTGAGATGGAGTCTCGTTCTGTCACCAGGCTGGAGTGCAGTGGCACAATCTCAGCTCACTGCAATCTCTGCCTCCGGGTTTGAGCAATTCCCCTGCCTCAGCCTCCCGAGTAGCTGGAACCACAGGCACGTACCACCACACCTGGCTAATTTTTTTGTATTTTAGTAGTGATGAGGTTTCACCATATTGGCTAGGATGGTCTCAACCTTGTGATCTGCCTGCCTCAGCCTCCCAAAGTATTGGGATTATAGGCATGAGCCACTGTGCCCAACATCTCACTGACATTACTCTTGTTTCTGTGAATCTAGATTGCTAGCTTGATAACGTTGAGTTTTATATGTGTGATTACTGCTTGCAAATCTGAAATTGCAGAATTTTCCCCAAACTATGTTTATGTAAATAGCTAAATGCAACTTTAAATAGTACTGCAACATGAATGTCTATCCCCAAAGGGACCAAATAATAAGCAATGCTAATACTAAATAACTAAAATTTTTGCCTTCTGTATATGTACCACATAGGCATTTTTTCAATATAACTTTGATAGTCTGTTTGAATATGAACTGTGTCTCAATGCTATGTCCTGAAGAGACCTGTGGGAGTCTTTGCACTCTGCAGTCACAACTGCTTCTCAACCTCCTGACATTGGTTAGCAGATATGTGACATAAAACACAATTGTTAAAACAATATAAGTGATCAAAAATTGCATTAAAAAAGTCAGTCATCATAACAAGAGATTATTTTTAAAAAATATTAGTAGTTAATAAATATTTGCAGCAAAGAAAAGATTAGTGGAAAATTTTAATGAGGCTGTAGGATACTGATTTGGAGCTGTATTGTAATAGTCCTTTTGATATGAACAAAGTGTGCAAATAAAAATATATTAGCGAGTTCTGTTCCAAGACAGCCGAATAGGAACAGCACCGGTCTGCAGCTCCCAGCATGATCAATGCAGAAGACGGGTGATTTCTGCATCTCCAACTGAGGTACCTGGTTCATCTCACTGGGACTGGTTGGACAGTGGGTGCAGCCCATGGAGGGCCAGCCAAAGCAGGGCAGGGCATCACCTCACCCAGGAAGTCCAATTGGTCAGGGGATTTCCCTTTCCTAGCCAAGGGAAGCTGTGACAGACTGTATCTGGAAAAACAGGACACTGCCACCCAAATACTGTGCTTTTCCCAAGGTCTTAGCAACCAGCAGAAAAGGAGATTCTCTCTCGTGCATGGCTCAGGGGGTCCCACACCCATGGAGCCTTGCTCACTGCTAGCACAGCAGTATGAGATCCAACTGCAAGGCTGCAGCCTGGCAGGGGGAGGGGCATCCACCATTGCTGAGGCTTGAGTAGGTAAACAAAGTGGCCAGGAAGCAAGGCCTACTCCTTCTATAGACTCCATCTCTGTGGGCAGGGCATAGCTGAAGAAAAGGCAGCAGACAACTTCTGCAGACTTAAATGTCCCTGGTCTGACAGCTCTGAAGAGAGCAGTGAGTTCTCCCAGCACAGCGTTTGAGCTCTGAGAATGAACAGACTGCCTCCTCAAGTGGGTCCCTGACCCCTGTGTAGCCTAACTGGGAGACACCTCCCAGTAGGGGCTGACAGACACCTCATACAGGCAGGTGCCTGCCCCTCTGGGATAAAGTTTCCAGAGGAAGGATCAGGAAGCAATATTTGCTGTTCTGCAATATTTGCTGTTCTACAGCCTCTGCTGGTGATGCCCAGGCAAACAGGGTCTTAAAACTCCAACAGACCTAAAGCTGAGGGACCTGATTGTTAGAAGGAAAACTAGCAAACAGAAAGGAATAGCATCAACATCAACAAAAAGGACATCTACACCAAAAGCCTATCTGTAGGTCACCAACATCAAAGACCAAAGGTAGGTAAAACCACAAAGATGGGGAGAAACCAGAGCAGAAAAGCTGAAAATTCTATAAATCAGAGCACCTCTTCTCCTCCAGAGGATCACAGCTCCTCACTAGCAACAGAAAAAAGTTTGACGGAGAATCACTTTGACGACTTGACAGAAGTAGGCTTCAGAAGGTCAGTAATAACAAACTTCTCCGAGCAAAAGGAGGATGTTTGAACCCATCACAAGGGAGCTAAAAACCTTGACAAAAGGTTAGACGAATGGCTAACTAGAATAAACAGTGTAGAGAATACCTTAAATGATGTGATGGAGCTGAAAACCACGGCAGGAGAACTTCATGATGCATGCACAAGCTTCAGTAGCCAACTTGATCAAGTGGAAGAAAGGGTATCAGTGATTGAAGATCAATTAATGAAATAACATGAGAAGAGAAGTTTAGAGAAAAAAGAGTAAAAAGAAACAAACAAAGCCTCCAAAAAATATGGGACTATGTGAAAAGACCAAATCTACGTTTGATTGGTGTATCTGAAAGTGACGGAGAGAATGGAACCAAGCTGGAAAACATTCTTCAGGATAATATCCAGGAGAACTTCCCCAACCTAGCAAGGCAGGCCAACA
>NW_012104098.1:206367-209238 GCF_000951045.1 Mandrillus leucophaeus
AAGAGATTATTTTTAAAAAATATTAGTAGTTAATAAATATTTGCAGCAAAGAAAAGATTAGTGGAAAATTTTAATGAGGCTGTAGGATACTGATTTGGAGCTGTATTGTAATAGTCCTTTCGATATGAACAAAGTGTGCAAATAAAAATATATTAGCGAGTTCTGTTCCAAGACAGCCGAATAGGAACAGCACCGGTCTGCAGCTCCCAGCATGATCAATGCAGAAGACGGGTGATTTCTGCATCTCCAACTGAGGTACCTGGTTCATCTCACTGGGACTGGTTGGACAGTGGGTGCAGCCCATGGAGGGCCAGCCAAAGCAGGGCAGGGCATCACCTCACCCAGGAAGTCCAATTGGTCAGGGGATTTCCCTTTCCTAGCCAAGGGAAGCTGTGACAGACTGTATCTGGAAAAACAGGACACTGCCACCCAAATACTGTGCTTTTCCCAAGGTCTTAGCAACCAGCAGAAAAGGAGATTCTCTCTCGTGCATGGCTCAGGGGGTCCCACACCCATGGAGCCTTGCTCACTGCTAGCACAGCAGTATGAGATCCAACTGCAAGGCTGCAGCCTGGCAGGGGGAGGGGCATCCACCATTGCTGAGGCTTGAGTAGGTAAACAAAGTGGCCAGGAAGCAAGGCCTACTCCTTCTATAGACTCCATCTCTGTGGGCAGGGCATAGCTGAAGAAAAGGCAGCAGACAACTTCTGCAGACTTAAATGTCCCTGGTCTGACAGCTCTGAAGAGAGCAGTGAGTTCTCCCAGCACAGCGTTTGAGCTCTGAGAATGAACAGACTGCCTCCTCAAGTGGGTCCCTGACCCCTGTGTAGCCTAACTGGGAGACACCTCCCAGTAGGGGCTGACAGACACCTCATACAGGCAGGTGCCTGCCCCTCTGGGATAAAGTTTCCAGAGGAAGGATCAGGAAGCAATATTTGCTGTTCTGCAATATTTGCTGTTCTACAGCCTCTGCTGGTGATGCCCAGGCAAACAGGGTCTTAAAACTCCAACAGACCTAAAGCTGAGGGACCTGATTGTTAGAAGGAAAACTAGCAAACAGAAAGGAATAGCATCAACATCAACAAAAAGGACATCTACACCAAAAGCCTATCTGTAGGTCACCAACATCAAAGACCAAAGGTAGGTAAAACCACAAAGATGGGGAGAAACCAGAGCAGAAAAGCTGAAAATTCTATAAATCAGAGCACCTCTTCTCCTCCAGAGGATCACAGCTCCTCACTAGCAACAGAAAAAAGTTTGACGGAGAATCACTTTGACGACTTGACAGAAGTAGGCTTCAGAAGGTCAGTAATAACAAACTTCTCCGAGCAAAAGGAGGATGTTTGAACCCATCACAAGGGAGCTAAAAACCTTGACAAAAGGTTAGACGAATGGCTAACTAGAATAAACAGTGTAGAGAATACCTTAAATGATGTGATGGAGCTGAAAACCACGGCAGGAGAACTTCATGATGCATGCACAAGCTTCAGTAGCCAACTTGATCAAGTGGAAGAAAGGGTATCAGTGATTGAAGATCAATTAATGAAATAACATGAGAAGAGAAGTTTAGAGAAAAAAGAGTAAAAAGAAACAAACAAAGCCTCCAAAAAATATGGGACTATGTGAAAAGACCAAATCTACGTTTGATTGGTGTATCTGAAAGTGACGGAGAGAATGGAACCAAGCTGGAAAACATTCTTCAGGATAATATCCAGGAGAACTTCCCCAACCTAGCAAGGCAGGCCAACACTCAAATTCAAGAAATACAGAGAACACCACAAATATACTCCTCGAGAAGAGCAACCCCAAGACACATAATTGTCAGATTCATCAAGGTTGAAATGAAGGAAAAAATGTTAAGGGCATCCAGAGAGAAAGGTCAGGTAACCCACAAAGGGAAGCCCATCAGGCTAACAGTGGATCTCTCGTCAGAAACCTTACAAGCCAGAAGAGAGTGGGGGCCAATATTCAACATTCTTAAAGAATTTTAAACCCAGAATTTCATATCCAGCCAAACTAAGTTTCATAAAAGAAGAAGAAATAAAATCCCTTACAGACAAGCAAATGCTGAGAGATTTTGTCACCGCCAGGCCTGCCTTACAAGAGCTCCTGAAGGAAGCACTAAACATAGAAAGGAACAACCAGTACCAGCCACTGCAAAAACATGTCAAATTATAAAGGCCATCAATGATATGTGGAAACTGCATCAATTAATGGGCAAAATAACCAGCTAACATCATAATGACAGTATCAAATTCACACATAGCAATATTAACGTAAGATGTAAATAGGCCAATGCCCCAATTAAAAGAGACAGACTGGCAAATTAGATAAAGAATCAAGACCCATCAGTGTGAGGCCTTCGGGAGACCCATCTCATGAGCGGAGACACACATGGGCTCAAAATAAAGGGATGGAGGAAGATCTACCAAGCAAATGGAAAGAAAAACAAACAAACAAAAAAAGCAGGGGTTGCAATCCTAGTCTCTGATAAAAGACTTTAAACCAACAAAGATCAAAAGATACCATTACATAACGGTAAAGAAGCCATTACATAATGGTAAAGGGATCAACTCAACAAGAAGAGCTAACTATCCTAAATATACAAGCACCCAATACAGGAGCACCCAGATTCATAAAGCAAGTCCTTAGAGACCTACAAAGACACTTAGACTCCCACATAATAATAATGGGAGACTTTAACACCCCACTGTCGATACTAGACAGATCAACCAGACAGAAGGTTAACAAGGATATCCAGGACATGAACTCACCTCTGCACCAAGCAGACCTAATAGACATCTACAGAACTCTACCCCAAATCAACAGAATATACATACCTCTCAGCACCACATCACACTTATTCTAAAA
>NW_012104098.1:214638-222959 GCF_000951045.1 Mandrillus leucophaeus
GCAGCACTATTCACAATAGCAAAAACTTGGAACCAACCCAAATGTCCATCAATAATAGACCGGATTAAGAAAATGTGGCACATATACACCATGGAATACTATGTAACCATAAAATAGGATGAGTTCATGTCCTTTGCAGGGACATGGATGAAGTTAGAAACCATCATTCTGAGCAAACTATCACAAGGACAGAAAATCAAACACTGCATGTTCTCACTCATAGGTGGGAGATGAACAACTTGGACACAGGGCAGGGAACATCACACACTGGGGCCTGCCAGGGGGTGGGGGTATGGGGGAGGGATAGCATTAGGAGAAATACCTAATGTAAATGACAAGCTGATGGATGCAGGAAACCAACATGGCACATGTTTACCTATGTGACAAACCTGCACATTGTGCACATGTACCCTAGACCTTGAAGTATAATAATAAAAGAAAATATTAGCTACTTTGACATTGGACACCTAAATCTCATATCTGTTATCTCGCCCTTTGAAATATGGGTAATTAATGTATATCTCTCTTTACTGGTGATTCAATACATCTAATTTGCTTATTTCCATATTTATTAAGTTTAATATTTAGAATGTAAAATGCTGTGTCTTTTGCAGTTATAATATTGCTTGCCAAAACAAAATGCCTGATTTACAAAGTATTATTCATTTCAGTTCCCATTTAATTTTTGTAGGGCATATGAAGCTATAAGTCACTTAATGGACTTCTAACATAAAACTATATTCTGTTTCATAATGGGTCCATAGTACTGAAATGTTTCCATACCCTGCTAGAAATAAAATATTCCTTGGTATCTAGAACTAATCTATAATACTTTCCAACTAATTGGCTCACTACAGAAAATTAGATGGAATATTTCTTACAAAAACCAATCTATTAAAATGTAATTTTGGTTGAGCCCATCATTAAAATGCCCAAGCCTGACAATGACACAATCACAATTTCAATTGGAGCAATCAACATTCCCTTAGTAGACATAATTTTTAGTGAACATTTTTCCTCTTTCTAAAAGAATGATACTAGCATGATGGTAACAGAATACTGACTATGCTATCATTGTGAAGTTAGATGTAAGTAATCCATCAGATATCTTTTATAGCTAATTGGAAAAGAAGTGGAATTTGGAATTAAGATTCTCACTCTACTGGGAACTTCCAGACAACCAAAATGCTAGATAGAATTAAATCATAGAGTTTAAATGAACTTAAGAGGTCATCTATTTAGTCAAATCTCTTTCATCTGAGAATAGACTTAAATCATCCTTCCTTAATTACTATCTGAACCCTTTTAAACACATCCTCAATTAACTTGGCAACTGTCTTAATCCGTTTTCTGTTGCTATGACAGAAAACCACAAACTGGATAACTTTAAAGAAAATAAATTTATTTCTCACAGTTCTGGAGGCTGGGAAGTCCCAGAGCATGGCACCACCACTTTATGAGGACCTTTGTGCTGTGTCATCCCATACCAGAGGGTGAGAGGACAAAAGAGCAAGAGAGCAAAAGGATAGAACTTGCAGCTTCAACTTCTTTAAAAGACAACCCATTCAGGGGGGAGGGCACTACCCTCAAGACCTAAACATCTCCTATAAGGCTCCACCTCCAAACACTGTTGCATTGGGGATTAAGTTTGCAACACACAAACTTGGAAGAATACATTCAAACCATAGAAAACACAAAGGACTCTCCAACACTCTTCATTGTTGGTGAAATCATCCTTACATCTGAATGAATACCTCCAGTGGCAGATAAACATTTTTGTTTTGTCATCAGTTTATATGAAGAAGGACATATTTGAAACTTTTTCATGAGTAATTAAAAAGCTGTCAAATCAAGATTGTTCTGTTCTAAATTGGAGAAAATTTGTTTAACTGCTTTTTCTTCTCCAGGTTTTCTTACAGAAAAATTACAGAGCGATTATAGTTATTTTAATGATTTTGCATTAAAATTTTATGCAGTCTATAGCCCACCTATTTTTTTGAAGCCCAAATTGGACAAAAGGATCTTAAAAATGTGTTTGAGTAAAGTTGACTACAGTAGAATTCCTTGTCACTCCTGCCGTGACTTGGGGTGGGGGGTGTGTGTGTGTAAATTTTAAAATTCTGCAACCCTGTATATCTATACACTTTTCTTATTGTTTACAACTAATTTCTAAAGTTGTTCTTCTCACCCCATTAACTTACCATTTTAGCTTGGAAATTTGTTTAATAAAAATGAATTTGTATATATGAAGCATTAAAAACAATTTACTGGGAGAACTGAACTTACCCTGGGATCAAAAATGGCATCATTGATAGAATGCATGTGACCATAAAGTGACTGTTCACATATACCCTAGGAAGACAAAGCAGAAATAAAGTCAAATAAATTTCATTTGGAATGTAAAAAGAAATTCAAAAATGCTTTTATTTAAGTTTAAAAGTAATTTTAGCCCCTCTCCCCAGAATTAATACATTCTCACCATAGAAAATATTAGCTTTTGCTATCAACTACTATTCAGAATCATACAGAACTAGAGTGGGGAGCACACTATAGTACTGGTATCTACACTGAAATTCTACTGTTGTTGCTTTTACTCCATTGAGCTGGTAGTAAACTCTCACTAAGTGGCTTTATTGCTCAATTAGCATAGCTTTCAGGCCCTGAGGCCAAGGACTATTAATAAATCCCTTATTAGAAAGCTGTTGTTTTCAGCACAGCATATCTACTGCTGCTGGGGGTAGACGGTGGGGGCTCTCTTTTTCTTTTTAAATTATAGAATCACATTTTAGCTCCTGAATTTTCACAGTTCAGCATTAACATCATTACATGTACAAAAATTTATAAAATATGTACAGTGGCATTTTTAAATATACAATAAGCATTTGTTTTGTGAAAAACAAACATCACATCTATTCATTCAATTTAACTTATCCAAATAATAGCTAAAATTAAAATTAATTACAAAAACATCCAAGCTTCAGTTTAAATGTTTCCATGAAAGATGGACCTATAACACATTATAATAGGGATCTAAGCATCTAAATGTGGGGCCTTTCATTTTGAACACCAATGTTCAAAGGGTGTTCTTTACTCTTGTAGGGAAATAACCCAAATTCTGTAGGAGAACAAGGGAAAGTCATAGGTGGATTATTGCTTGGAGAGTCTTGCTATGTGCTTGGAAATTCAGATTTCATTCAACGATTTGTTCATTCAACAAATATTTTTGAGCAATTAATATTTGTCAGCACAATTCTAGGTGCTTAGGATATGTCAACAAATAGACAAAGAACCTTATTCTCACGGACCTTATATTCTAGTGGGGGAGATGGGCATTTTGTTATAAAGGCATAAAATGTACTAGAAGACAGTAAGTCTGAAAAGAAAATGTCAGGCAAGGTTAGTAACAGTAGGAACTTTGGGATTTGGGAACTAAGGGAAATCACATTATCAAGTAGAGTTATCCAGTTTGACCTCACTCAGAAGATGGGGTTTGAATAAAGAATGAAAGTATAGTAAGGGAGTTAACCAAGCAGACATCTGGAGGAAAAGTGTTCCAGGTAGAAAGAAAAACTAGAGCAAACATCCCCAAGTAGATGTTTGCCTCACACATTTCTGGAACAACAAGGAAGCCAGTGTGGCTGGAGAGAAGTCAGTCAGAAGAGTAGATTCACTGAAAAGTCTTTGCTCTCATTCACTACCTTGTATTTACTTAACCTTAAATCTTTGAAGGCTGGGAGAGATTACAGAAAAAACTGCAAAATGAGCTATAAAAGATAGATCATCATGATGCCCCTCACTGTTATTGGCCATTCATGGAGTATTTCTGAACTAAGCAAAGTTGGAAAGACTTTATCACTAAGCTCTACTTTGTCCTCATTATCGCCATTATACTTAGCAAGTTAACTTCCAAATATCAATTTAAAGAATCAATTCATGCTATGAATCTTTGTTCACAGAGTGTAAAATTTCCCCACATAAATTTAAATTTCACAAAAATAAATTGGAACACTTTGATACTCTCTCAGTATTCCAACCACCCTTGTTATTATGGTTTAGTATCTTGATGCTGTTATAACTTTAAACCAGTTATGCTAAGAACTTCAAATCATCCCAATTCCCAAAATAGAAATAAATTACTCACAAAGCCAAAAAGGCAAAGCACAAGATGTCATCGTTTTTTATATTATCTTAGTAACATTTTGGTTAATTTTGAGAGCTAATATACAGTGATGTAATATTAATACTTGTATACTGAGTGCTAATATTTTTCAAAGATTAAATTAGCAAAATTGTCTTAAAATAGTTTTTGTATTAATAAAAGTTTTGCATTTGGTCCTTTTCTAACTTGAGAATCTCTAAACCATTTGATTAATTGGTAAGGAAAAATGTAGTAGTTTTTTTTTTTCTCAAATTCTGAATGCCAAGTTTTAATTCAAAGTAGAATCTCTATGGCACTCTTGAAAAGCCCTGGAAATATGGGGTTATAAAGAAAATGCTGACGGACCACATTTGTGCTACTGTAACAAAACCTGACTCGAAGATAAATGTTTCATGAATTAAAAAATCTTAAAAAAGCTTAAAAAAGCTTTTCTACACAGCTTTGTTCCCAAGATAAAAACGAATCTCCTCTTTTTGTGGTACAGGGAATAGGAGGGTTACTAATATTCTAGTCTGCAAACAGCTTTAATCAAAAGCAATACTCAAACTGGGACATTAAAATTTGGAATCTCTTCTTTGATGAATTCTTGTCAGAAATGTTTTCTTTCAAAAAGAGAAAAAATAAAAAAGAAAGGAATTTACAAAAAAAAAAAAAAAAAAATCATGTGACCCAATATGCATTGCTCCAGCATCTGATGCCCTCAGACAGAGAAGCTGTGTGTAGTAATGATTTCTATCACTGGCCCTCGGGGTAGAAATGGCTGACTTAATTATTGGATCTGCCACCTAATAGCTGTGTGACCTTAAACAAATTGCTTCACTGTACTGGGCTTCAGTTGCCTGATATGTACAATAAGATAATGGCATTTAACCTATAGCTTCATTAGGAGAATTAACTGAGATGATAATGCACAGGAAATGTTGGTATGTTGCCTAGCACAGAGTAAGGGCTTGAAAAATAATGGCTCTTAATATTTGTCATATACTATTGAAATGCTGAATATTTTCCAGTTGACATCTCTGCCCTTACTTCTCCACTGCGCTCCAACTTTGAATGTCTATTTGCCTTCTTAAAGTGCTCTTGGGGACATGGGTGCTGTTTTTTCTGTTGCCCTCAGATTCATTCTCCACATGGCTCTGCCCTGCCCTATGCCAGGCTCTCTACTAACTGCATTGCCTAGGTTCTTAGGACCTCTGGGTCTGGTTGGGTTCCGCCAGACAGAAGCACCTGTAGGATATGGGCGAGCAGAAAGAGAGAGAGAATGGATAAACTGCCGCTTCTGCTACCTCCTGTTCAGCTGTGATTATGTCAGTGGCCCTATTCTCTACCAAATTCCACAGCTCCTGTATCCTTTCTCATGGCCACTTGCACACTGCATCCAATAATGCTTTCCTTCCCCTCCCCTTTCAGACCTAGTGGTCGTGGGCAGTGATGATTTCCAATTGTTGGGAGTCCCTGGCTGCTGTGCTAGCTCCCTTAATGGCACCCATACCTCTGTAAACATTAAACTTGAGCTTACTCTGTGAGTCCCCTCTTTCTTGCTGGTGACCTGTCTGATGCAGCATGTCAGACATAATAAGCAAAAGAAGACTTGTTGATTTACGACTTCCCAACTGTCTATTTTGATCCTCATGAAATCTTTATACATATAAATGGCATCACCAGCTGCTTAAACAAACAAAGGCAACCAAAAACCTGGGAATCAGAATACCTCTCTTTCTTTCCCCACTCCGGCTCCAAACCTTATCTACTACAACAAGTCTTTCTACAAAATATAGCCCTACTCTGCTCAGCTTCGTCCCTTGCCACTATCACCACTCTGGGGGCGGGCTATCATCCTACAGACCCTGACTGTGGCAGGAGCCTCCCTCTCCCATACCACCCCACTCCCAGTCATCCCTTTCACCACCACTAGAGCAACCAACAAAAGCTGAATCAGACCATGTCGTGCTCCTGCATACAGCCAACCAAGAAATTATCATTGCACTAAAAAAATTACAAACTCTTTGCCTATGTCCTAATGCCCTATATTGTTTGGCTCTCGTCTCTGTATCTGACCTCATCCTTCACCACCCTTCCTTCTCTTTCACTGTGTTCCTCAAATAGTTTCATATTTCTTCATGGTCAGGGCTTTCTAAGCAGAGTTCTGGCACCTGAGTTAAAGAATGACTGAGTAGCAACCCTAAAGATAGAGACCCTTGGAGAGATACAGGGACATCTCACCCTGAGACATTCCTTCACATCCAAGGGTTGCAAGCCCAGATGCTTTCCTTCATTTTGGGAAGATTTGTTTAGATTTCAGAGCAAAGGTTTCTTTACTGTTCTCTCTCTCTCTCTCTCTGTTTCCCTCTCTCCCTCCAACCCCCACTCCCCAGAGGGAAGAAGGAAAATTGAATTTCGTGGTTTGGGGTTTCCTTTCTAGTGGTCCATAACCCCTTTCCTCCTGGACCCACAAGGTATACCCGGTTCTCACCCAGCCCTGCTGCCCCCCACATAAGGAATTGAGGAATAGAAAATAAATAGTCTTCTCTGTGAGTCAATGGTTTGATATCTGATCCAGAAACCTCCTTTGTACTGTCAGGATAACTAAGTACAGATAGATACAAGAACATACAGCTGTAACACTGGCCTTCCTGTTTGCTAACGGCCCGGAATGCTCCCGCCTTTGTGCTTTCTGTTTCCTCTCTTGCAGATGTTCTCATCTAGATATACACAAGTCCTTATCCTTCCCATGCTGCTTTCAATTCAAACACAACCTTTTTCATGCTGTCTGAGATCTAATTTCCTGACCTCTCTCTTACAACCAGTCATTAGAGGAGCAGAAACTGTTTCATGAAGCGCTTTTATTTTTCCTTTTGGGCACACAGCCAGACTAGAGGTCAGGTGTGGCCATGTGACTGAGTTCTGCTCAGTGAAATGCAGCTGCTACAGGTAGTTACGCAGGAGCTGGGCAGGAGAAGCCTCTCCCATCACCCACTAGAAATGTTGGGTGATGGTTCCGTGATATTGCCTCTCTAAAAATGATATTTAACCTATTAGCCAGAGACAGAGAGAGAATCTCCTGATGGTCCACACTTGTTAACATTAAAGTGTTCATTGAATGCAGGCCCCAGGGAGAAGTAGCTTCTTGGGCATGTGTGTTAAGAGACAAAACGGTGAAGTATGACATTCCGGGGGCACACACCACTGGAGAAAGGAAAAAGCCTCAGACAGGCATGCACATACCTCCCTAAACACACTGCATGCCTGTGCTCAATTCCAAAGGGTAAAGAAAGCACTGCGCATGCGGGAAGCCCACCCTACGAGAAGAATCATGGGAAAGAGGTAAGCCTATAAAGTCCTAGCATCAAGGTTAAAGTCCTCCCTTTTTTGCTCTCTTTTCCTCCTTGATCCTTCAGGAACCCGCTTGGGTCTCTTCCAAACGAATTTTCCTTTCTTTCCTGTTCTAAAGCCTTTTAAAATAAACTCCTATTCCTGCTCTGGAACTTGCCTCAGTCTCTTTTTCTGCTTTATGCCCCTCAGTCGAATCCTTTCTTCTGAGGAGGCAAAGGCTGAAGTTGATCCAGACACCTACGGATTCGCCGTTGGTACCTTAGGGTAACTTGGATCTCTTCCATTGCTAACACAGGCAGTTGTGAAGTAAGTCCAACACAGGCCTGACCCTTAAAAAATATCCCCCATAATCTGCCAAACTCCTTATTTTCCCTTCTTTGCCGGCTGTATGCAGAAGGGCTCTAGATGATGAGGCAGCATAAACTGGAAGGAACCTGGGTTTCTCAACCACCACAAGGAGAAAAGCCGCCATTCAGGACCTTACAATTGGGTAGTCCATGAATGAGAACTGAGCTTCCACTGTGTCACATCCTTGATATTTCAGGGTTCAACTATATTCCCAGATGCCAATACTTGACAAATGGGTCACCCCATTTTGTTTCCTTCATATCAGTCCTTATTAACAAAATTATTTCATGAATTTCTCTCCCTGTTTATTGTCGTCTCCTGCCTGTAGAATTACGCTCCACAAGAGAAACTCATCTCCTTCATCTTATCATCCCCAAGGCCTAAGACAGCTCTGGTAAGATACGATAAACTTATTGAATGAAAAAGGAAGCATAATTACATGGAGATTATAAGTGAAATTGCAAAAAAGAAAAAAAAAAAA
>NW_012104098.1:223009-232612 GCF_000951045.1 Mandrillus leucophaeus
AGGGACATCTCACCCTGAGACATTCCTTCACATCCAAGGGTTGCAAGCCCAGATGCTTTCCTTCATTTTGGGAAGATTTGTTTAGATTTCAGAGCAAAGGTTTCTTTACTGTTCTCTCTCTCTCTCTCTCTGTTTCCCTCTCTCCCTCCAACCCCCACTCCCCAGAGGGAAGAAGGAAAATTGAATTTCGTGGTTTGGGGTTTCCTTTCTAGTGGTCCATAACCCCTTTCCTCCTGGACCCACAAGGTATACCCGGTTCTCACCCAGCCCTGCTGCCCCCCACATAAGGAATTGAGGAATAGAAAATAAATAGTCTTCTCTGTGAGTCAATGGTTTGATATCTGATCCAGAAACCTCCTTTGTACTGTCAGGATAACTAAGTACAGATAGATACAAGAACATACAGCTGTAACACTGGCCTTCCTGTTTGCTAACGGCCCGGAATGCTCCCGCCTTTGTGCTTTCTGTTTCCTCTCTTGCAGATGTTCTCATCTAGATATACACAAGTCCTTATCCTTCCCATGCTGCTTTCAATTCAAACACAACCTTTTTCATGCTGTCTGAGATCTAATTTCCTGACCTCTCTCTTACAACCAGTCATTAGAGGAGCAGAAACTGTTTCATGAAGCGCTTTTATTTTTCCTTTTGGGCACACAGCCAGACTAGAGGTCAGGTGTGGCCATGTGACTGAGTTCTGCTCAGTGAAATGCAGCTGCTACAGGTAGTTACGCAGGAGCTGGGCAGGAGAAGCCTCTCCCATCACCCACTAGAAATGTTGGGTGATGGTTCCGTGATATTGCCTCTCTAAAAATGATATTTAACCTATTAGCCAGAGACAGAGAGAGAATCTCCTGATGGTCCACACTTGTTAACATTAAAGTGTTCATTGAATGCAGGCCCCAGGGAGAAGTAGCTTCTTGGGCATGTGTGTTAAGAGACAAAACGGTGAAGTATGACATTCCGGGGGCACACACCACTGGAGAAAGGAAAAAGCCTCAGACAGGCATGCACATACCTCCCTAAACACACTGCATGCCTGTGCTCAATTCCAAAGGGTAAAGAAAGCACTGCGCATGCGGGAAGCCCACCCTACGAGAAGAATCATGGGAAAGAGGTAAGCCTATAAAGTCCTAGCATCAAGGTTAAAGTCCTCCCTTTTTTGCTCTCTTTTCCTCCTTGATCCTTCAGGAACCCGCTTGGGTCTCTTCCAAACGAATTTTCCTTTCTTTCCTGTTCTAAAGCCTTTTAAAATAAACTCCTATTCCTGCTCTGGAACTTGCCTCAGTCTCTTTTTCTGCTTTATGCCCCTCAGTCGAATCCTTTCTTCTGAGGAGGCAAAGGCTGAAGTTGATCCAGACACCTACGGATTCGCCGTTGGTACCTTAGGGTAACTTGGATCTCTTCCATTGCTAACACAGGCAGTTGTGAAGTAAGTCCAACACAGGCCTGACCCTTAAAAAATATCCCCCATAATCTGCCAAACTCCTTATTTTCCCTTCTTTGCCGGCTGTATGCAGAAGGGCTCTAGATGATGAGGCAGCATAAACTGGAAGGAACCTGGGTTTCTCAACCACCACAAGGAGAAAAGCCGCCATTCAGGACCTTACAATTGGGTAGTCCATGAATGAGAACTGAGCTTCCACTGTGTCGCATCCTTGATATTTCAGGGTTCAACTATATTCCCAGATGCCAATACTTGACAAATGGGTCACCCCATTTTGTTTCCTTCATATCAGTCCTTATTAACAAAATTATTTCATGAATTTCTCTCCCTGTTTATTGTCGTCTCCTGCCTGTAGAATTACGCTCCACAAGAGAAACTCATCTCCTTCATCTTATCATCCCCAAGGCCTAAGACAGCTCTGGTAAGATACGATAAACTTATTGAATGAAAAAGGAAGCATAATTACATGGAGATTATAAGTGAAATTGCAAAAAAGAAAAAAAAAAAAACTTCACCCTCACTAGATATGCTTTATTATTGGACAAGTAGCTTAGTCTTCTCAATATTTATTTTTATCCTGATCAGTCATGACACGAAATGCGTGCACTGTCTTATTCCCCAACACCTTTGCTTCAATGTAGTTCTAACTCAGGAGCGTATTCACCCATTGACTTTTCCATTGCCTATTAACATTTTAAACAGCTACAGGGAAATGGTGATTCCTGGTGGAGGATGCAGCTTTACATTCATTGACTGTTTATTACATACCTAAAGCATTATGCTAAGTGTTTGACAGTTGTTATCATATTTAATCCTCAAAGCAATGCTAGGAGATAGGTGCTATTGTAATTCACATTCTAGAGATGAAAACAGTGGCATTTAATCCACAAATAAAAAGTGCCAGAGCCACGACACTAACCCAGTTTTGTCTGATTCCAAAGTCCCTTAGCCCTTTATGTGCAAGAAGATGGAGTGAGTGAGGCCATTTGCCAAATCTTTCCAATATTCCTCCTTTCTGGGTAGATGTGCACTTCCTAACCCTCCATGGGCTTATGAGAGACCATACAATGAGCTCTGGTTTAAGAGTGGTAAGTGGAAATGACATGGAATACTCCTCTGGGGTTCTCCCCAACTCCACATTTTCAGCAGTTAACGATAGGTGCAAATGCCCTCCAGGAGTCCCTTTTCCCCCTGGCAGAAACAAACAACATTCAAAGTCATGGCTGAGAGATCTGCCTGGATCCCTGGAAAGATGAGCAGGAATCCCCTCACACCTACCTTCCAACCCATGAAGGACACAGAACTGAAGCAAGATACACATGTTGTGAGATTTGGAGGTTGTTTGTTACTGTAACACAAGCTAGCCTAGCCTGACTGACCATGAACCCGATGTATAAAGATTACTCTTGTTCCCTCAAAATAGTAAAAGTCTTTTAAGTGTCAATAGTGTCATGTGAAAATTTGAAAAAAAAATTAAATAATACTTATCAAAAGTCATATTTAAGACCAAAAAACCTTTAAAAACTCTTAAAAATTAGACCAAAATTAAATCATAAAATAAGTAGCCAGGCACATCATCACTAAAATCATTAAAGTGCTAATGCTTACAAATGTCCTTTCTCATTGTAATGACTTACTTAATCAATGAATTTCATATGCTTTTGAAAAAAAATTAAGACAAAAATATGAAGTGAGTCCACTTGACGCATTTTTTGTTTCTCCAAGGCTAGATTTTAAAATGCCTTTCTACCATAAAGACACATGCACACATATGTTCACTGCAGCACTATTAATAATAGCAATGACATGAAATCAGTCTAAATTCCCATCAATGGTAGACTGGATGAAGAATAAAACTGCTACATATACACCATTAATACTATTCAGACATAAAAAAGAATGAGATCATGTCCTTTGCAGGCCCATGGATAGAGTTGGAGGTTATTGTCTTACGTGAACTAACATAGCAACAAGGAACAGAAAACGAAATACCACATGTTTTGGTATTTAAGTGGGAGCTAAACATTGAGTACACGTAGACCCAAAGAAGGGAACAAGAGACATTCGGGGCCCACATGAGGGTGGAAGGTGGGAGAAGGATGAGTATTGAAAAACTACTTATCAGGTACTATGTTTATTACATGGGTCTTGAAATAATCTGTACACTAAATCTCCATGACATGCAATTTACCTATATAATAAACCTGCACATGTACTCCTGAACCTAAAAGTTAAACAATATAAAATAAATTAAATGTCAGAGAAAACAAAAAAACTGCCTTTTTGATATGTTAAATCAATTTTTATATTAGTGATTTTATTAGTCCATTTTCACACTGCTATAAAGCAATACCTGAGACTGGGTAATTTATAAACAAAAGAGGTTTAATTGACTCCCAGTTCAGTTCCCGTGGAAGCCTCAGGAAACTTACAATCATGGCAGAAGGGGAAGCAGGCATGTCTTACATGGCAGCAGGCAAGAGAGAAGTGCAAGCAGGGAAAATGCCAGATGCTTATAAAACCATCAGATCTCGTGAGAACTCATAATCATGAGAACAGCATGGGGGACACTGCCCCCACAATCCAATCACTTCCCCTCAACACATGGGGATTATGAGGATTGCAATTTGAGAGATTTGGGTGGAGACACAGAGCCTAAGCATATCAGTGACATATAATTTACATACACTAAAATGTACAAATCTTAGGGGCTTACCTCAATACATTTTTATCTGTGCAATTTTTTATTCAGATTGCGATATGAAATGTTTCCAGTATTCCAAAACATTTCCTCATGCCCTTCTTAGTAAAAACATCCCTACAATCTTTATTAACTATATTTGATTGAGAAAAGAAATATAAAAATATGGTTGTAAAGTCAAATATTACAAAACACTATTCAATGAAAAGTTAGTCTCCCATTTTAGGCCACCTCCAGAGGCAACTTCCATAAATCATGTTTGTTGTATATTTCATGAACTAGTCCGTATATATACAATCACCTTTCTTCACTGTCTCGTGTGTCTACCTCAGTTCATATAAATGAAACCATAATATATATGCATTTTATTATTATTGTGGTGGTTAAGAATGTGATATTTGAGTGAAGTTGCAGAGTTTAAAACTCAGCTTATTGGAAAACTATTGATACTATCTCTTATTTGCATAAACACTATACTAAATACTTTGCATATAGCAATTCTTTTAATCTCTACCATAAGAAATTGGAAATATTTTAAAACTCCATTTACAGTGGGAGAAATTTATGTAAAGCAATTAACATAATGCCTATGCACGTAAGAGATAGTATTATTTATAGATTAATCTGTAGCTTTTTCTCTATTCCTTGTTATACTTACTAATTTTTGTTCGCTGCTGAGAATTTTAAAAGTCACCATTCTCCCAGGAAAAGGCTCAGTGTTCTCCATCCATGGTCACAAACACCAGAACTAGTTATAAACTCATCTAATCAATTAGCAACAGTGCTATAGCCCTGCTTACAAGTAAACAATCAGAGCGGATTTTAAACCTATCTAACTGATCAATGACAACTAACTTCAGTGAACATTCCTGTAAAAGCCAAATAGCAACAGATGCGACTTGAAAGTCAGCCAACTGGCTCAGGATGCACTACAGTGAACATGTTTCTAACACTATTATCAACTTTATTCTACTTCTGTAACTGGCAAAAAGCAAGTCTCACTGACCAACACAAGCTACTTTTCTAAGACTGACTTCAACCAACTCCTGCCTCTGTAACCAACACAATCCAAAGTAAACTCTTCACAAAAACTGGATATAAAATCAGCAATTGGATTTGCTCAATGGGTAGCTCTGACCAGTATAACTCTTCCACACTTAAGTGTATTATCCATTCAACTTTTTGGTTTCAGATATAGAGTGGTGTTCTCATCCTTAGACACAATTAAGTTTATACTAGTTTACTAAAGCTACCATAACAAAGTGCCACAGACTGGGTGACTTAAACGAAAGGGATTTATTCCCTCACAGTTGTAGAGGCTAGAAGTCCAAGCTCAAGGTGTAGGCAGGGTTGGCTTCATTATGAGTCCTTCCGCTTGGTTTGTAGATGGCTGTCATGTCCCTGTATGTTCAGATAGCCTTTCACCTGTGTCTATCTGTGTCCTAATCTCTTTATGAGGACACCAGTCATATTGGATTTGGTGACTTCATTTAACTTTAATTATCTCTTTATAGACCTTATCTCCAAATACAGTCACCTTCCAAGATACTGTGGATTAAGACATCAACATATAGATTTAAGGGGACACAATTCAACCCCTTGCAAAGAGCTACAGATATCTTTATTTCACTACTCATAAAATGTCTTAGCAATACAACAGCCACTGGAGCACTAACTGGCTGCAAAAGGTAATGCATATAAGCCCAAAAAGACAATTTTGGGCTTATATGCAGTCTCAAAATGAAAAGTTGTATATTTTACATATTTGAATATATATCTAAACAGACTTGGATATTATACAAGCATATAATGTAATGATTAAAAGCGCAGTGTCTGAAGTGAAACTACTTGGGTCTGAATTTGGGCTTTGCTGCCTACTGCGTCCTTGGAACACTCTAAGCCTCAGTTTTCTCATCTGTAAAATATAAATAATATAGTATCTACATGATAGTGCCATTCTGAGGATTTAACAAATTAATTGGTGTAAAGTTCTTTGATTGCTGCCAGGGACAAAGTAAGTACTCAATAAATGTTAACACTCACATAGTCATAATATGCAGATTGCAAGCTCTATGATAGCAGAGATGACATTTAGTGCACTGTCTTTATCACTTCATAATTATAACCACAACGATGAATTAGCACGTGGGAAGTATTTAATACATATTTTTAAATTAATGCACACACATACACACACACACACACACACACACGTTGCAAGTTTGGTAAATGCACCCTTCACCAGCTTTCCTTTCCTAACCACATGACCTCCACCTTTTCAAGGTAATTCAAGCAAAAGGGCCAGGATTTTTGATGTTATAAAAGGACCCTCATGGAGAAAAACTCTAAGAAATGGAGCCCTAATAATGGAATGCCACAACCATCTGACAGCTGCACAGCATAAAGTTTTGTGCACTGTTGCGTTCCTGTCCACAGAACCTTCTGTACTTAGCCACTCTGAGTGCACCTGCCAGCCCCTCACATCACAACACAGAGGCAGCATTCTTGTGTATATTTTTACAAAATAACTTCTCTAAATAAAACATTGAAGATAAAAAGATAAATTATATTATGCCATTGTGCCCCCTATTTAATTTCAAATTCTGTGACCAGTCAAAAGTACTATTAAAGATGAGAAAGCAAATTGTATCCAAGAGCGAACAGAATTAAAGTTTATGCCAACTGCGAGAAAAAAATTCTCCTACTCATCACCTACTAGATGCTGCTTGTCTCTATTACAGCTAGTACCTTAGTTTTCAAGTTTAAAAATTAATGTCAAGAGAATTTTATAAGATCTTTTTTTATTTGAACAAGGTAAACCATTTTAATACAATAGAAAAATTTATATAACATTTCATATATTCTGGAAATTCTTAAAAACATATTTGTGAAAAAATTCTTTGGAATTTTAACCTTATGGGTTTACAGGTTGTTAAAAAATATATTCCATTATTCTTACTGAAATGATCTCACTGGCATATAAATTAGAAACAGAGTAATCATTAACAAAGCTCCTAGTTTTTGTTATTTCATGTAAATAACTAACCATGTCTGTGAAAGATTGATTGCAGCTTTTAAAATGTTTGCTGAATCCTTGTGTAATTAAGATGAGTTAAATATGCAAATCAAGTCTAATTAGCTTCATTTATTAATGTTACTTTGCCTTGCCTCTACAAAATTTTTACTGTGGATCTGCTTTAGCACGTAGTATTTTTTATTTCTTTGTTCTAGGTTGAATTGCTGAAGAAACCAGCTGTTTTTCAGAAAGAGAAAAAGCTTTCATGCAGGGTTCTTCATTTAGAAGTGAGGGTTTAAAAAAATGCTCCCAGCAGCATAAGAATGGACTAAAATGCAATTATATACATATGTGTATTGCAATATATATATTCCAATCACCTTACATTAGACTATATTTAATGAATTTCATTTCATTGAAGTAGCAAACCCTCCAGGGATTTCTTTTGATGAAAATGAGCCTTTGTCACAATATATCCAACACAGTGATTGGGTGGAACAGAGTAAAACAGGCAGCATCGAATGAACCAAAGTACTTGGCCGAATTATATTTTCCTTGAAAAAAATTCTACACTTTTTTGCATGCAAAACCAACCTCTGTGTGTAAAACTACCAGCATCATAAAATTCACTGGAAATAATGCAAATGAAATATAGTATAATGGTCAGAGGGAAACACTAATATACTAATATAAACAAATATTAAAGTTCAGAGTCAATCTCACTTGCTCCTGGTAAGCCAAAGGGAGTAAGAATCAAATCTCAGAGCAAATACAGTCTAAACTTAAATACATTTTTTGTTATATATTCAATTAATTATTCTCACCATTACATTCTATAATTCAATTTTCCCAAATTCAGAAAATTGCTTTACATTATTATTGACTTTACTGCCTGCTTTAGGATATATATACTACTATTATTTTTATTAGTTTTTTTTTCCCCCTGTGGAAACAGTCATTTTTTCGAGGTTTCTGAGGGGTTATAAATATTTTATTGTGGTTGAAAAGCACAAGAGATGTACTGTCTTAACAAATGTTTAACTCTGCTGTATATTATTTACCAAAAATACAATGTTGTACAACAAATCTCCAACTTTTTCATCTTGCATAACTGAAACTTTACACACATTAAGGATCTATATTTTATATGATAGTGTTTGCTTCCCAAATTATGAAGGCAATACAAGTTTTCATTTTTTTCAATAATACATTAATTGTTAAGATCACTGGTAAAGCAGGATGAAAATATGTATTCAGAAAGGAAAAACCCTGAAATGTAAAATATTCTCAGTTTTATAATGGGTGGCTTTCCTTCACTCAAAAAACATTTCTTTAAAATTAACTAAGTGTCAAATACAGTACTAGAGCTAATAGCATATTTGAATCCAAAGTTTGAGCTAAGTCTGACAGCAATCTAGTCCACATTCCAAAGAGAGCACCAGTCACCATGTATGAAAGACACGTGTGATGAATTTGAAGCTCTTCTTCCATGTGGAGCATATGAAAGAGTTAGTAGTTGAACTGGAGAAAGGGTTTCTGGAGGGGGTTTCTGTGTGTGTCTGCTTTCTCTGCTAGATGTGATGAGCTAGGGAAAAAAGATAAAAAAACAACCTGCCAGAGAAAGACACAATTGTCAAGAGGTGAATTTCACATAGGAGATCCCCAGCAATGTAGGGACTTCGATAAACGCCACGAAGGGGGTTGGCTTTGAAAATATGGTTACTTTACAAAGTGCTGAACTAGATTTCCAATGTGCTAAGAACTTTTGACTTCCACCTCATCATCCTCCCCACACTCCAACCCTGATGATTCTGAAACCATCATTAGGCAAATGAGGGAACTTAGAAAGTCCTGAAGAAGTCCTCCTACATGCAGCCCCTCCCCAAGTCCTCTCACAAGTCTCATACAGTTGGCATCAGCCTGACGGTCCAGAAACCTGCCACCTAAATTAGATCCAGGTGTGGATGATGCACCTGGACCGTAGTTTAAGTATAGCTCCTTAAATTCCATTCCTCTCCATCTGTAGATCCGTGAAATTAAAATAGACAAATATCTACCCCCATGTTACCAAATATACATTGTTGGGCAGGCACAGGATAACCACTGTATACATTCCAGTTCTAAAAGGAGGAAAATGAAGGCATAAAAGGGTCATTAGTCCATTACAATTCTAAAATTCAGCCATATAAACTGTATGTGTTCTGTGATTAGGTCTCAAGGCCTGGGAATAATTCTTTATGATTCTGCAGTTCTGCTCCACTATGAATTAGAACGTAAAGCATACCCTGGGTACAGATGTTGTAGAACAGTAATTGTCAAAGTTTAGGGTGCCTAAGAACCAGGCAGAACGCTTGTTTATAATGCATATTTTTACAGAAAAAAGATTCTTGAGGCTCCACTTAAAGAGGTTCTGAGTCTGCAATCCCAGCACTTTGGGAGGCT
>NW_012104098.1:232922-245985 GCF_000951045.1 Mandrillus leucophaeus
CATGCCCCGTGATTCTAACATATACTTTGAGAAAAAATGATCCACTGCAGTGCTTCTCAAATTTTAATGTTAATATTAATATAAATGCTCTAGAGATCTTATTAAAATACAGATTCCAATTCAGTAGGTCTGGGGTAAGCCAATGCTGTGCAAGAAACAAGTTTTTCTTGTTTTCTGAAATAAAACACTCTCATTTGTAGCATTTGCAAACTGCCATGGTGTAAATATTCCCTCCGTAGACAATTTCAAGCTACCAACTCAATGTCACTGAACTCTGATTTGGGAAGAGTTGTGCATATTCTGCTTTCACAAATCAGTGTGAACCAGCTCCAACACACCACTGCATGGAGCCCAAGATTTTGAATTTCTCATAAGCCCCAAGGTGATTTGGATGTTCCTGGTGCACAGACCACACCTTAAATAATAATGATCCAGTAGAGAAACATAGAATGCTCCTGGTGAGGTGATGTTTAAGATGAGATATAGACACGAAAAGGTAAGTTAGTTGGGCAAAGTCATGGGATAGAGGAAAAAGATTCGAACAGAGAGTGACCCTAGAGCGTGCCATTTGTGTATTGTTCATGAATGCTTCGGTATTACAATGGCAGAGTTAATTTGTTGAGACAAAGAGTATAGGCCTGCAAAACTAGGCTTTTATAAAAAAAAGTTTGGTGAATTCTGCACTAGAGCGTTAAGTTAATAGCTATACTCTCTTACCAACTACAAAATGTTTTAATCATTATGCTGTGCTATATGGCTTTAAAAAAACCCCACACATATACATGTACAAACATCAACCCATAGACACGCATGCACAAGCACACAATCACGTACACAGACACACATACATGGACACACAACACACACATATACATATACACACATATATACACATACACACCCCACAAAACCAATAATATAGATAATCCAGTTATTTTAATCAAGTGAAATATATATATACATTAGAATGATAGAGGAGATTAAATAAAATGTATAGAAGGAATAGCATATAAAAAAAGAAAATACAAGCATTACTATGGCAATAAATTTGAAAATCTAGAGCAAATAGATTACTTCCTAAGAAAATACAAATAACCCCAATTAATTGATGAATTATTATATCACTGTTGAAGAAAAACCACATCACTTATTCCAAAACATATAATTTAAGATACAACTATTTTATACACATATATAATTACTAACTAGATAGCTGAAAGCGTTAAAAGACAGCCTTAAAGGATCAGAGAGGTGGTAGCTGTACCAAGCAACTACAATACCTAGGGAAGAGGGGTCAAATAAAAGTTTGAGTTATTAAATCTTAAAAGACTTACATGAAGGGCTTAAACTCAAACCTCTAAAATGAGATGCTCCTCGGGTGCTGTTAGTATCTCTGAAGAGGGTGCAATGAGGATGGTTCTATGAGTTTGAAAAAAAATTCAAATTGATTTAGCTGCTGCCATAAAAAGAGCTGCTGGGATGAAGAATCAAGCCACAGGAGTCCACCAGAGGCACACAGCAAGTAGACAAGGAGTACATAGAAAAGGCCAGATCCTGGCTTCCTCCTCCAGCCTTGCCATCTCCCTTAGCTCCCGCTGTGGCCAGAGCTCAACATGGACCCCACTGGTAAACAGAAATGGAAATTGCAATTTCAGCCCCAGGATCACAGAGCTGAGTTTAGAAGGTTGGGTATGAAACTGACAGGCAGTAAGTTAATAATTGGCATAAGTATAAAATATGAATAAGTTAATTATCAAAATTTTAAATAAAGCTTTTCCATGGCGAAAGATACAATATATAAGACAACAGGAAAAAAATTGATTTGTTAAAATTTTGCAATGCAGGTGACAGATAAACAGATAAAGGGATATATATATATATATTCACAGTAACATAGACAAAGGATATGAATAGGCCACTCACATAAAAGGAAATATAAATGGACAATAAATGTATGAAAAGATTTTCAAACTCACTAGTCAGTGAAATGCAAAATAAAGTGACAACTACCAATTCACCTGCTGTTGGCAGTCATGTGGGGAAGAGAGTACTTTCATTTACTCATGATAGAAATGTGAATTGTCACAGGCTTTTTGAAAAGCAATTTGGTAACATCTATTAACATTTAAAATGATGTGTTCCTTAACCTTGCAATAAAAGCAGCATGTGTAAATTTATATCTGAGTATGTTTTTGCAGCACCGTTTATGGTGGCAAAAACCTGGAAATGAAGTGACTGCTCATCAAGAAAATAATTTTGACATAAACTCTTATTCCTTTACCTACCACATAGACAATAAAATAATAAAATAGAATCCAATTGGTTGATTTTGAGTTATTTCTATCAGATACATTTGAACGAGGAAAGCAAAATGCACAGAAGTAGGTATTATATTGTACAAACAATGACCAAAGGACCTAGTCTGCGAGTGTGTTTGTGGGATTTCTGCTGTTGTTCTTGGAAATGTTTTTTGTTTTCTGTTGAATTTGGAGGTACAGTTGGATTAACAATAATATTTCATAAAACACATTATGATCAGGTTGTTAATATGTTCCTTAGAGTGGATAAAGGGAAGAAGATAGGAATTGTAGGAAACAGGAGATTCCAAGCATACAGGAACCTATTTCTGTAAAATGATTTCTATGTGTGTACAGACATATTTAAAAGCATAAGTAAATTAGAAAACAAGGGAGAATATCCAATACTTATGGTATATTGCTAAGTAATGCAAGCAAGTTATAGACTAACGTGTATAGTAAGATTCTGTCTCATTAAAACAAATAAACATTGTAGCAATAATTGCATACACTGAAAAAGTGTTTACTATATGCCAGGCATGGTTCTAACAGCTTTGTAAACACATTACTAATTGAAAGCTGCTCAGTACACTGTTATGCAGGTATATATAGCAAGTTAGTGTGTACACTGAGAAAGACCCAGCATAAAGTCACACAGGACTCTGGTGCCAAATCATGAGTATTTGTTTGAATACTGGCTCTGTTTCTGACCAGCTGTGTGAGTTTCCCAGCTTGGGTACATTGCTAAATATCTTCATACTTCAGTGTTTCCATCTGCAAAATGGGGTGGTATTAGTAGTTTTATTACAGATTTTTGAGAAATAAATGAAATCAAAATGTAAAATGCTTAGAACAAATGTCTGGATATAATAAGTACTCAATAAATATCAGCTATTATTATTATGAACAAGGAAAAAGGAATGGAATAATTTATACATATGTTGTTAATTAGCACTGGTTAGCTCAGTGGGACTGAAGTAGGGAATAGAGGGAAAAACTTGGATTTTGTTTTTATGTATCACAGATTTCCTTTTTCTATTTTTATCATATATGAAACATTTAATTGTAGCCAACATTTTATGACCTCGAGACAGACTTAAACTCAGAAACTAAACCAAAAGTAATAATCTAGTATGGCAAGATTTTTGATTGTTCATTTATTTGTTCTCATTTTTTGTTTATTCATCTCATCAACAGATATTTATAGAATGCCTTTAAGGCACTCTACAGGCCCTGTGGATATATGAGTATATATTTTTACTCTCAAAGGACTCAAAGACTAATGAAGAAGAAACAGACTTTGATAACATCTCTGCAAATAATTACTGTGATAAACACTAAGAAAGTAAAATTAGGATATTAGAAACAATGTTACACAGGGTTTGGAACTCATGCAAAGCTTTAGTAAGAAAATTATATTTGAGCTGAGATCTGCATAAGAAGGAATAAAGTATGCAAAGAACATTGGGGTTGAGGGGAATATTTTATGTACAAGCAACATCTGGTGCTAAAGCCATGTCACACTAGCCCATTGTTTTATTTGGTTGGTTTATTGATTCTATCTTCTGCTTGGATCAGTTCATATTATACTCTTTTTTTCTTTGACCCTTGACACTGTGATTGAACGGTATTAATGAAATACAGTGAGGGTGCTTCTCTCTGAGGCACTACATCTGATCATCACAGTCTATTTTCCGGTAGTGGTCGCTTTTGAAAGACTTGTTGAGCTTCTCAGAGTTTGTGAAGAAATTGAATATTGCTGTTATTTCATCTTTTTTTAGTGTTTAAAATTATTTGTAGATAATTATTTATTTTAAAAGTCTTTCTTCTACTTGTTCTTATTATCATTCTTCTTTTTCTTCATCTTTATCTTCTTCTTCCACTTCCTTCTTTGTTTATTCTCCTTTATCACCATCATCACGCTTCATATCTCCTTATAGATCTTTTGCAAAAGTACTTATTGATTTGGATATAGATGTATATTTTATTATTTGTATAAGCTTATTCCCGTGTATAGATATGTTATCAATGACCATATTCCTCATTAAAAAATTGAATCTCTAGGATAGCAGTGTAAACAGTGTATTGGAATGGCAGGCATATGTGTAGAGAGTCTAGTTAGTTGCTCTTTATGAGCAGACACCCAAAACTTGACATTGGATAGAAGTAGTAGAGGTCTTAAAGAGAAGTAGATATTTAGTAACCATTTAGAATATTATATCGATAACATATGGTAAAGGGATTTATGGATGGATTTAGGGAGGGTTATGGATTGAAATTTTAGTGATGACTCCTAAATTTGAAGAATTGGATGGAATTTCTTAGAGAACCTCAAAGAATGGCAAACTTTGGGAGAGAAGATCATAAGTTCAATGTTGTAAATACTGTGCTAAGATGTCTTTGAAACAACGAAGTGTGGGGGGGATGCTAACAATGTTGTTAGGTATAGTGTTCCGAACTTGGAAGATAGGTTAGAATGAGAGACGAAACTTGTAGATCATCAGTGAGAGATGGTAAATTGAACTATGGGCCAGGATAAAGAGGGTTAGAAACACTGTAGAGAAATGTCCTAGGCATGTATTGTGAAAACTTGCAACATTTAAAGGAAAGTCAGGGGAAAATGTTATATCATAAACAAGGAGAATGATGAAAGTGTTTGTATATGATCTTTACTATTTCTTGAGAATAAACTCTCAGAAGACGGGTTACTAGCTCAGAAATTGTGAATTTCTAAGGCTTTTGGTACATAATGTAAAAAATACCCTGTTGAGGAAATTTATGAACTTTTAATTTGCTAAATTTTACTTGTATCTATTGCAAATGCCTCCCTTCAGCCTCCAACAACCTCTCCATTCCACCTACTGACAGAGATTTATTGATTACTTTGGCAAGATACTAGGATAGGCACAGAAGACCCAGCAGTGCCCTAAAAAACAACCTCTGTCCTATTCTGCCATGAAGGACTCTACAGTTGAAGTGTTTGAGAAGGTAGGAATGGAATAGATACAGAGTATATTAATATATTCCCTATTTTGAATCCATTAGTTAATCTTTAATATGCTTGATTCTGATGTTATTTCAATATACTGCTGGATTTAAGTTTGCAAATATTATATTATTTTTACACCTATATACCAAAGTAAAATTGGTCTGCCATTTTTACTTCTTTCATTTTCTTTGCCATATTTTAGTATCACATTTAGTATTCAGTGATACTAAATATAGTATACTTAATATAGATACTAAATATATTAATATCTATAATTCAATATAGATAATAAATTATAAAATTATAAAATATTTATAATTATAATATAGATAATAAATATACTAAATATAGATACTAGTATAATATAAATTATACTAGCTTTATACAATGAGCAGGCTATCATTCTATTTTTCATATCCTAGAATAGTTTAAACATTATTGGCATTATTGGGTCACTTGAAGGGTGAGAGAACTCATTCATAAAGCCATCTGGTCCCAGCATCTGTTTTAGAGGTTAGATCTTTTCAGTTGTTTCAATGTTTTTCCCCTGGATATGGTTCTATTCAAGTTTTCTACTTGTTCTTTGATTTTTCAATTTTATTGATTTATACTTTTCTAGAACATTATTCTTTCAACAAATATTGAGTGCTATTTTGTCAGACATCTGTCTTTGCTGTGCCCTTGCCTTTCATATTTTTGAGGTGAATTGTTTATTGTTCAGTATGGCTAATGTAGTTTTTTTCCCTGTAAGCTTGTACATTTTTCTTTATTCTTTCAATTAAAATGCCCTTCTAGAATGTATCTATTAGAATAAAGGTAGTGCTGTGAGTGCTGGGAGCAGGTGCCCAACTTTGTGGAACAGGTTTCAACAAAACCTGTTCCTGTGCGGTTTTCTCACCTGTATCTGATGAGCTCTTTCAAACTGCATATGCAGACGTTAAGTAACATTGGAAATAGGTATAGTTGCATTTTCTTCAGAATACCATTCATCTCAGTGATGGCTCTTTGTTTACAGACCTCCATAACTGCCATCTTTTATCTAATTGTTTTCCAACATGTTTGTTCCTTTGCATAATGCGAGTGCTTCCATCCTCTTTCTCCACTCCCTGGAAAAGTTTGTAAAATAATCTTCCACATAGCGACCCCATTTACTGTTGTATCAAATCTGCTATTACATAGTTAATACCCTTTCAATTTATTTTTTAATTGTATTCCTCTTCCTTTTCACACTGCATTTTAAATACTTTCTGTTTACATATCGGGTCTTTTAAAGTAAATGTCCTTTAGGTTTTCTTGATGGCATCTTTTCAATTTTATTTGTCTAATTTGTGCAGAATACTATTTTTAGTATTTTTCTTCTAGATCTTCTAGATGTTCTTCCTGTTCATTGTCTCCATATGTGTTTTATTTTTATTCAGCTTCAGAAAAAGGGGCAAGATTTGTCTAGACATTGTTTTGTCTATAGCGCCCAGTGTCTGGGTGGCACACTAAATTTTACTTATGCTGAAATTGTTGACTCCCATTTTCAAGCTTATAACTGGAAGTTTCTTTTAATTCCCTGGTTAATTCCTGCTGTTCAATAGGAATTAGGCTCTCATCTCCTCTGGCTTTCTGTCTGTTTTTGGTACTTAAGAATAATCGCCTATAATTCCCAACATACATTACTTCTCAATTTCTTCCCACCTCCACTCTTTCCTTTGCTGATTTACATTTATTATCATGTGACATCCTTTAGAAAAATGTTTATATATTCGTATCTATATACCTTTAATAACTTGCACAGTTTCCTGGGATATAATGAATACTTAATAACTGAATTAACATCCATATCATAATCGATTTGCAATGTTTGCTAATAGTTTATTGTCATGTTCAGTAGAAGTAAAAAATGAAGAATAGAATGGTATCCATCACTTTTTTACATAAGAACACCTTACTTTTATTTGGTCACTATATGTGTGTCTGTACATTTTTCTACATTATTATATAGCTTCCTTAAAGTTAAGATAGCAAAAAAATCTGCATTTAACTCTTTATTTCTCATCATTATTTTGTTGCAAGAATGGGAGCTTTTATATAACGGAATCAAGAAAAAATATTTAGGATGTATATTAGTAAAGTGCCTGAGGCTCTACCATATCAAGACAGAACTGATAAAGAGTAAAGGAGTAAAGAAACCATATGATAGAATCTAAGAACGAAAAATCACAAGAAAGTGTTGACATTGCAGTTTGAGGTAAAGTGTCTCGCTTTGAATCTGGTAGTAACTACTTGACATCAGTGAGTTGAGTAGTAAAAAATAGAACAAAATTATGTTGTTCATTTGGCATTGCAAAGTTAAAAATGTCAGTTCTTTCACCGAAGGTACCTTTATTTTTCCTCATACAGTACAATAGTGCCCGAAGACACTTTCTGAGCACGAAGTTTGAAATGTGATTGATCCAATTTCCTTGTTTTTAATGCCTTCTAGGGGCAGTAGAGTAAGGAGGAGACATCAAAAATATAGGCAACTGCATTAGTCTGTTCTCATCCTGCTATGAATAACTGCTGGAAACTGAGTAATTCATAAAGGAAAGAGGTTTAATTGTTCACAGTTCCACATGACTAGGGAGTCCTCAGGAAACTTACAATCATGGTGGACGGCATCTCTTCACAAGGCAGCAAGAGAAGCCATAAGGGGGGAAATACCCCTTATAAAACCATCAGATCTCCTGAGAACTCACGATCACGAGAACAGCACACGGGGACCGCCCTCATGATTTAATCACCTCCATAAGGTCCCTCCCCCAACACATGGGGATTACAACTCAGATTACAATTCATGATGAGATTTGCATGGGGACACAGAGCCAGACCATATCAGCAACTGAGGATAGTTTTTAAGGTCCTTACATCTTGCTTGGTACATAATAAATTATCATGACTAAACATATAGTCATCTTGAACTATGAAGTTTCCAGGAAAAAGACAAGCAGTAACCTCTGGAATTGGTAACCTTAATTAATACAGTTTTATGCAAGGCAATATTTTGAAATGAAATGAAAGAAAATGAAAGCCAGTGTCATGTAGTGTCACTGTCGAAAGTTTACATTGTATGGGAATAAGTGGTGTGATGGCTGCATCAGATAAATTTTTAAGTCACATAGAAAAAGTAAAATGTTTCATGAAAGCATAAAGAAACTATCACATACGTTTGGAGTAATTTAAAATTTTGATCTCAAAAGGAGATGTATTTTAAAATAAATTTTTAAGGATGGACCGGCTTTCAAAAGGCAGAGGGCGAAGATGGTGTTCAAGGTATTAAAGAAACACAAATCAAAGATATAGGGGAGGAAAAGCTTCTGCCATGTATAAATATCATGCAAAAGTGCTGTTTGACTGTGACACTGACCACATCATATTAGCAGATACTTAGATAGCTATTTCACTGTGAAAAGCCTTCAACGTCATGGTGAATAACTGACCTTCAGTGTGGTAGATAGTGGAGTGCCCTGGACAGCTTATGACTATGTGAATGGCGTGATTGGAATTGTTCTCTTTGTAGTCTGGATATTCAAAGGAAAGTGAATGTGCTACTAAACCAGAATGGGGGAGTGGAATATAAACAGTAGGGGAAAATTTTTTGAAGGCAATATAAAGGACACATTTGCAAGATGTAACAAATGATTTTATATTTGGGAATTTGAGGAAGTATAATCAAAGTTTTCTATTTTTGTCACTCCAAGTTGTTGCTAGGACCATTGCCCTAAAAAAAATTTTGATCACTAACTCAGGATACCAACATATGGAGACTTTCATGATAATTCTTTTTTTTAAGATGGAATCTCTGTCACCCAGGCTGGAGTGCATTGGCACGATGTCAGATCTTGGATCACTGCAGACTCCATCTCCTGGGTTCAAGTGATTCTCCTGCCTCAGTCTCCCGAGTAGCTGGGACTACAGGAAGGCGTCGCCATGTCTGGCTAATTATGACAACTCTTTTCACTCATTCCTGTTCGTCCTACTTTCTCTTGCTTTTATATCCCAGTCAAACCAAATTTCTCATGGCTCTATGCAACTTTGACTTTATAAATGCTGCCCTACCAGCCTCTTGGACTTACCTTCTCTATTTTTAACTGCCCAGTTCTTATTAAAGACTGAAGTAAAGTACCTGCTTTCTGTGAAGCATTTCTTCCAAATCCCTCACACAACATGAATTGCTCTCTGCTTTGTGTTCTAACAGTCTTCCAGTGCTACCTCTAGAACGGCACTTACCACATACTTTGTTTAATTGTCAGTCTTCTTCCCCAATATAATATAAGCTCATTGAAAAGAGATACTGTTTTATCTGCTTTGTAATCTCCAGGACATAAAATATTCCTTGGCAAGAAGCAGGTACATAATGAATGATGAAGAAATTAGTAACTGAATGTATGAAATGTCATTGACATTTTGAGCCTGAGTATTAGGAAATAAGCGTGTCGCTTACTGAAGTAGGGAATTAAGAGTAAGCTGAGAAACTGGGGGAGAGACCTGCTGAGTTAGAGCCTAGATGAATAATTGTAAATGTACATATAAAGTTGGGGCAGTGACAACCATGTATTATCATCTATAGAAGGATCTGAAGCCTAAAACATTGGTGGGTTGGATAAGGGAAAGAAAGGAGAGAGACTGAACGTGAGAAAAGCAAAAGCTGTTGATAGGCTCTTTATGATTTTACTGATGAATTATAAATGAGGTATTTCCATTGGTTTAGGGGGAGTTCATGTTGTAAGGTGTGAGAAAAATTCATAAAATCTAGATGATTTTTTTTGAAGGATTATGTGCTGAAGAGAGGAAAACAAAAAAGTCATTTCAAGGAGTAACAGAATCGAGGATTTTGTTTTTGGTTCCTGGCTTTGTTTGTTATGACCACGTCCTTAGGCAGAGACATTATTTTATAAGGAAGGAGAAGTTACAGATGCAAACAAATGAGAGGACTTGATGAAATGAAGTCTTAGAGAGGGGAGAGATTGAGAATCTCAGTCTTTCCCATGTGAAGAGGTACTGAGGGAAAAAGAATGGTTATTCTTAAGGGAGGCATGCAAAGGAAGAGAAGATGGAAGAAAATAAAGATAAATTTTAAAGTGAAGGGAAAATAAAGAGTATAAATGTTATATGGTTTTCTCAAAACTGTATGAGCTGAAGTTATTCACTGAAAGTCTGGGTGATGTGGATTTAGTGTAAGAGCTTTAGTAGAATAGAAAAGGTAGGAATCGCTATGAGGAAGGACATCAATAGTAAGCATACACTAGGAATTTTAAAAAGGATGCAATAATAAGAGTCTAGCTGAGTTTAAAAGAATTACAGTGGATCCAACAAGCATGACTTTGTGCATTTCTCTAATAAGATACAACAACTACCTATTGGGTATTATGGCTCACTACTTGAGTGACAAGATTCATACACCAAATGTCAGTATCATGCAACATACACATGTAACAAATCCGCACATGTGGGATTTGTTAAATCTAGAAAATCTAGAAAAAATCTAGAAAATCTAGAAAAAAACCTTGAATTTATTTTTTAAAAAAACAGTTGTTGGGGGACAGATCCCCAGATCCCCAGGTCAGATATGCAACAAAAGCAGAATGAGTGGAGGTTAATTAGTTGAGTCTGTTCTTGAGATTCTTCCTCTCATAAGTTGAGAAACAATGGTAAGAAAATCACTGGAATCACACAGAAATCAGAACACGAGACTTGTTATGAATATAACTGAATTAGAGTATGTAGATTGGAAACCCAAATCTAAGTATTTTCTCCATGAATGAAACTTACCCACACAGCCGTTGACAGAGTTGAAAAAATTAACTTATGGCCTAGTAAATAAGAAAACAAAACAAAACAAAACAAAAAAAACACAAACTGCATGCTTAACTCAGGAGAGGAATACAGACTGACCCATATATGCACAGCTTCTTTCCTTTAGCTTACCAGTCAGATGATTACCAATCACACACTCTTTGGGGGATGTGTCTACGAGAGTCCCTGGAAAAGAGGACTCAAGAATTCTTCTAAAACTTTCATCCTAGAAAGCACACATTCCGTCCCCTCTATGGAAAAACTGACAAATGCAGAATAAACCTTCCTTCCTAATAGATGGTAGTATTACTGACAAGGTTGACCACATGTCTGGTTGGGTAGACCTGAAAGTAAATTCATCATGTAAGGTAATTCTTTAAAAGTCAAGGAACAAAATGGGGTCAAAATAAAAATTTAGAGCTTATTCACTGGAAGTGGGAAAGGTGAGGAGAAGACTGCAATTATTTCAATGTCAGAGTTTGTGATTATGTTGGTAAATGGTAGAGTTATTTCAAGTTATCATGAGTTGTAAGGCAAGTCTGAGTGGACGGGGTGGGTGAAACGAAGTGGCAATGCCAAACATTGAAAAGGAAGAACTATGAGGCTAGGAAGTAAGAAAAATATCATAAAGGTTGAATCTGTTGAGCACGATGATAGGCCAGTGATTATTACCAGGCAAATAAATGATTTTAAGAAATGTGATGTTAAGGCCTTCTCCCATTAAATTAGAATATCTGAAGGTAAAGCCATCAGAGAACTAGTTTTGTTTTAAACTTTTCGGGTAATTCTAATGTGCAGCCAGAGCTGAGAACCACTATATCTGGCAATGACGAAAAGAAGAACAGAGTGACAGTGATGAACGGGTCATGATGTCCTGAAGACAGAAGATGGATAGGACAAGGAAGAGAAGAGAACAGAAGTAGACATCAAAAATCGTGGAGATTACTGAGTAGAAGCAGGGCAATCCTATCCTAAAAATGGCAGTAAACTAAAGTAGTGTTAAGAGTCAACGTATCAGGGACCCAAAAGTCATGGGACAGTAAGAAGTGGAGGAGAAGGTAACAGATCGTGTGTCTTCAGGGTTCAGACACATTTTTATTTAATGAAAGATGGATGAGGAGAAATTTATTTATGGAAAAACAGAGTTAAGTGGACCTCTTGGGTGAGGAGATTGTTACATTGTTAAGAGTGGACTCAGGGATAGTCAGAGAAGAACTGGGTAAACTAGAGCAGCAAGAGCCAGAAATGAAGCGCAAGGGGAACGTTTTCCTTGATCCAGGTGCAGGACACTGCAGAGGTATCTAAGCCAAAAGCGAGGGGCAAGAAAAGCCAGGAGGAAAGGCAAAGATTAGTGCCAGAAAGACAAGGAGAGGATATCAAAGCCACAGGCCGACAATTAAAACAGGGCCCAGAGCCTGAGGAACTTGATGTGGAACCAGAAGGAAGTGGACAGAAGTGTCTCCATAGTGGCCCAACTCTCTTGAGTTCTAATAATTTAGGTGGAGACGGTCACACTTTGCCCCATCCTCTTTCCCTGAATCCTCTCCTTCTTTAAAGAAACCCTCCTAAGGATGAAAAAAATACAATGAGTAGGAGAGGGCACTAAAAAATGTGGCAATGTGAGGCAAATTTGAGAGGCAGACAGAATCATCAGGTACTGGGGGAAGATAGGCATTATTAGTTTCCTAGGTCTGTCATAACAAAACATCACAAATTGGGTGGCATAAAACAACAGAAATGTATTTTCTCATAGTAGTGGAGACTACAAGTCTGAGACCAAGGTGTGTGCTATGTTGTGAGGTCTCTGAGGGAGAATGTCATGTCTCTCTATGAGTTTCTGGTGGTGGCTGGCAGTCCTTGCTGGTTGTTGGCTTGTAGATGCAGCATTACAATCTCTGCCTCTGTCTTTACATGGCATTCTCTCTCTCTGTCCCTATCCTTTCTTCTTTTTATGAGC